>NW_024608170.1:35000-51883 GCF_018296145.1 Oncorhynchus tshawytscha
CTATATCCAGTATGGCTGATGGTCTACTGTATCTGGTATGGCTGATGGTCTACTGTATCCAGTATGGCTGATGGTCTACTGTATCCAGTATGGCTGATGGTCTACTGTATCCGGTATGGCTGATGGTCTACTGTATCCAGTATGGCTGATGGTCTACTGTATCCGGTATGGCTGATGGTCTACTGTATCCGGTATGGCTGATGGTCTACTGTATCCAGTATGGCTGATGGTCTACTGTATCCAGTATGGCTGATGGTCTACTGTATCCGGTATGGCTGATGGTCTACTGTATCTGGTATGGCTGATGGTCTACTGTATCCAGTATGGCTGATGGTCTACTATATCCAGTATGGCTACTGGTCCCAGATCATGTATAATGTGTTTTATAAGTATGTATAGTTTAGGCGTTGTTCTGTACATTTGACAGGTTCAAATATCCACAGATTATTCTGAATTGAGCAATTCACTGCTTCCTGGGTCCTGTTCAGTGGTGCCCACTGTAGCTAAACGTTTCGCAACAAAAAGCTAAAATATGTGTTCTAATTGGACACATTCACATAGCACCTTTAAAATGTTTGGAAATGTTTTCATCCTCATGAACACAACCCTGCTACAACAGCCACGGTCAGAGTTGGGATGTTGATCGGTTTCGCGCAACAGAATCTAGTTGCTCTGCTCTGTGCCCTCCACCACAACCCTGCTCCACCCCTCAGATTACTAAAGAGATACACTGCATAGAGATATCTCTATGTTAATAACCCTCCAATTACCCATTACTCATGCATTAACACCCTCCAGAGCTATCTGACGGCAGACCAGGGCAGAGCAGGGGCAGAGCAGAGCAGGGCATAGCAGGGGCAGAGCAGGGCAGAGCAGGGGCAGAGCAGGGCATAGCAGGGCAGAGCAGAGCAGGGCAGAGCAGGGGCAGAGCAGAGCAGGGGCAGAGCAGGGCAGAGCAGAGCAGAGCAGAGCAGAGCAGGGCAGAGCAGAGCAGAGCAGGGCAGAGCAGGGCAGAGCAGAGCAGGGCAGAGCAGGGGCAGAGCAGAGCAGAGCAGGGCAGAGCAGGGGCAGAGCAGGGCAGAGCAGAGCAGAGCAGGCAGGGCAGAGCAGGGGCAGAGCAGGGCAGAGCAGAGCAGGGCAGAGCAGGGGCAGAGCAGGGCAGAGCAGAGCAGGGGCAGACCAGGGCAGAGCAGAGCAGAGCAGGGCAGAGCAGGGGCAGAGCGGCAGAGCAGGCAGGCAGAGCAGAGCAGGGCAGGGCAGAGCAGAGCAGGGCAGAGCAGAGCAGGGGCAGGGCAGCAGCAGAGCAGGGCATAACAGGGCAGAGCAGAGCAGGGGCCTGGATGGTTACAATGAGGCTTTGTGAATGAGTGCTCTCTCTTTTTGGGCTGATCAAAAGAGGGATGATGTAATGGTGGACATTGTTACTGGTTGGTGGCCGTCCCTCCCCATCGTTGTCACTCTGATCAAAAGTGGGATGATGTAATGGTGGACATTATGACTGGTTGGGGGACGGGCCAGGCTGGTTGGGGGCCGTCCCTCCCCATCGTTGTCACTCTGATCAAAAGTGGGATGATGTAATGGTGGACATTATGACTGGTTGGGGTACGGGCCAGGCTGGTTGGGGTACGGGCCAGGCTGGTTGGGGGACGGGCCAGGCTGGTTGGGGGACGGGCCATGCTGGTTGGGGGACGGGCCAGGCTGGTTGGGGGACGGGCCAGGCTGGTTGGGGGCCGGGCCAGGCTGGTTGGGGGACGGGCCAGGCTGGTTGGGGGGACGGGCCATGCTGGTTGGGGGACGGGCCAGGCTGGTATGGGGACGGGCCAGGCTGGTTGGGGGCCGGGCCAGGCTGGCTGGTTGGGGGCCGGGCCAGGCCAGGCTGGTTGGGGGTCTCGGGCCAGGCCAGGCTGGTTGGGGGCCGTCCCTCCCCATTGTTGTCACTCTGATTTCTTCAACAGGAACTGCGGCTCTTAGTACAGTCTCTATAAAGACAGTTTACTCTGAGTGAAGTAGTGTCTCTATAAAGACAGTTTACTCTGAGTGAAGTACTGTCTCTATAAAGACAGTTTACTCTGAGTAAAGACAGTAGTGTCTCTATGAAGCCAGTTTACTCTAAGTGAATTACTGTCTCTATAAAGACAGTTTACTCTAAGTGAAGTACTGTCTCTATAAAGACAGTTTACTTTAAGTGAATTACTGTCTCTATAAAGACAGTTTACTCTGAGTGAAGTACTGTCTCTATAAAGACAGTTTACTCTGAGTGAAGTACTGTCTCTATAAAGACAGTTTACTCTAAGTGAAGTACTGTCTCTATAAAGACAGTTTACTCTGAGTGAAGTACTGTCTCTATAAAGACAGTTTACTCTGAGTGAAGTACTGTCTCAGTAAAGACAGTTTACTCTGAGTGAATTACTGTCTCTATGAAGCCAGTTTACTCTAAAGTTGTACATGAAAGTTAAAGGGAAAATGATGGTATTATTATGAATGTAAAAGGTGGATCTAGTGCGAGGCGACCATGTCATGGGGACATTTCTCAGTCTGTCCTTTCTCGACTCCTCCATCCTCCATGACCCAGAAACTGTGGTGGAGTGGTCAAGGAGAGTGTCAGTTCGTTAGTAGGGAAATGGAGGAGTGTGCTCTCCTCCTCAGTGACCTACTTCAGCAGAGGATGAACAAGAGTATCTTCCTGGTGGCTAGCGTCGGCCCCACCCCCTTTTAATCAGCTGTTGTTGACTCGGAGAAAAGCATGCACCTGTTTACAAACACTACGCTGCTTATCATTGTATCTATAAAATGTCTTGCACAACCAGCTAATATAGTGTTTATCACGATACACATTTATGTCGGTATTCCACCTGGTAAACGTCATTTTCCTGATGATGAGCGAGTGGAGAAGGAGAGTCATTTCACGGTATACGGTATTACCGGAAGTGCATACTAAGGGTGTTATATAAAATGTAATACAATGTAGGCAGCAGGGATCTTGACCCAGGAGGGTTTCAAATGTCTCTTGTCTGGGTACCAGTCTTTTTTAGCAAACATTCCACTCCTTACCACTCCATGTCATTACCAAAGAGACGGGCCTTTCGACAATCTCAGTGTTCAATATGCAGCTGGATTTAGGGCAGAGTTGCTGATATCATATTTTCCATGACAGCATGTGGAGCCTCCAATATGTAAATAGAATTATAGCAGTCAAAAACAAACATTTAGCTGTTAGCTAGACAAGTTGTTGTATTTGAGGTTTAATAACAAACATTTAGCTGTTAGCTAGGCAAGTTGTTGTATTTTAAGGCTTAAAAACAAACATTTAGCTGTTAGCTAGGCAAGTTGTTGTATGTTGAGGCTTAAAAACAAACATTTAGCTGTTAGCTAGGCAAGTTGTTGTATGTTGAGGCTTAAAAACAAACATTTAGCTGTTATCTAGGCAAGTTGTTGTATGTTGAGGCTTAAAAACAAACATTTAGCTGTTAGCTAGGCAAGTTGTTGTATGTTGAGGCTTAAAAACAAACATTTAGCTGTTAGCTAGGCAAGTTGTTGTATGTTGAGGCTTAAAAACAAACATTTAGCTGTTAGCTAGGCAAGTTGTTGTATGTTGAGGCTTAAAAACAAAGGAAAGAGGTTTTATGTTTGGAAATGCAGTTTGTATTTAGTTTGAGAATTGAGAGGTGAGCTAGCAGCTTTGACAGAATGGTCTGGACAAACGGAAAACGGTTGCTCAGCAACCGGATACCACGTGTCTGGTGAAGAGAGAGAAAAAAGTGAGAGAGTTCCAATATTTGGATAATCGTTGTGATTGGAGGATAGCTGTGAGGATTAACGAATCAGGATCAACTCCTCTGTTCTCCTCGTGTTCATTAATTATATAATTATACTTATAGTTATACTTAACCTATAGTTATAAGCAGTGGCATAGCACACACCTGAATATATATATATTTTTTTTTAAATAGTATTGAAAATCATAGTCGGTATTTGGAAATACCCGGTATACGGTATAAACAGTATATCTCCCAAGCCTACTACTCTCCTTCTCTCCCCTCTCTCTTTTCCCCCAGGATGAGGCAGCATGGTCTCATTTGTTTAGACCACACATTCTCTTTCCATCTCATTCCCATGGACATGCTGCTGTTATTTAAACTGGGTTTGACCGTTCAGTTGGTCGGTTACCAAGCATGGCATCATGGTCACCTTGTCTGCTGCACATGATCTCAGCTCCACAGGAAGTGACCTCAAGGCCTGACGGAGCCTCCTCCCTCCCAACACACTCCCTCTCCACTTCCTACCGTTGCGGAATGAGAAACTCTCCTGTCTCCTCCACTACAGCACATGTACCTGGTTTGTTGACGTCTCGTTCTCCACGTCTCTCCTCACTGCTGTGTTCTTGTCAGTAAAGGCTTGTTTTTGCTGTTTCACTGTAAACGAAGAGGAAAATAGCACCGCTCAAATCTCTGACTGTCACTAGGATAAGGTTGTAGACAGGAATATGTCTCTTGGTTTGCCTACGTCTCTTAGTAACACTGCTGTGTGTTTTTACACTTCATCCTATTCGTACCAACATCCTGCTCATCTCCCTCTCTCTGCCCACGGGTCATTAATAAATAGATGTGTTTTGTTGTCACATACACCAGGTGCAGTGCAGACAATGCATTAGATTAGGTCCTGGTGTTAGGTTCTGCTCACTGCCAGACCAGGCATCGATATAGCTAGGCAGTGAGCTTGATATGCTATACGAATCCCCTGACAGAAACAAAAACAGAGCCAGACAGGTGGAGGCTGGGGTGCTGGTGGGCTAGCAGAAAGCAGACGTAGCATATCAAGTAACGCATGTTACGGCAACAGCATAGTAGCAGGAAACCCCACGTCATAGTTGGCACGCGGCAGACAGCGGAGGATGAGTATGCAGAAATGGTCAACTTAAATAGACTGCCATGCAGAATGAGGAATCTAATTGGTCAACTTAAAAGACAGGTTATTTATCATAGATATATGATGACAGATGGACAGGTTATTTAGCATAGATATATGATGACAGATGGACAGGTTATTTAGGATAGATATATGGTGATAGATGGACAGGTTATTTATCATAGATATATGGTGATAGATGGACAGGTTATTTAGGATAGATATATGATGACAGATGGACAGGTTATTTATCATAGATATATGGTGATAGATGGACAGGTTATTTATCATAGATATATGATGACAGATGAACAGGTTATTTATCATAGATATATGATGACAGATGGACAGGTTATTTATCATAGATATATGATGACAGATGGACAGGTTATTTATCATAGATATATGGTGATAGATGGACAGGTTATTTAGGATAGATATATGATGACAGATGGACAGGTTATTTATCATAGATATATGATGACAGATGGACAGGTTATTTATCATAGATATATGATGACAGATGGACAGGTTATTTATCATAGATATATGATGACAGAAGGACAGGTTATTTAGCATAGATATACTGTATATGGTGACAGATGGACAGGTTATTTAGGATAGATATATGATGACAGATGGATAGGTTATTTAGCATAGATATATGGTGACAGATGGACAGGTTATTTATCATAGATATATGATGACAGATGGACAGGTTATTTATCATAGATATATGATGACAGATGGACAGGTTATTTATCATAGATATATGATAACAGATGGACAGGTTTTTTAGGATAGATATATGATGACAGATGGACAGGTTATTTAGGATAGATATATGATGACAAGTGCTCAATATGTTGAGGTACACTAGAACCTAAAAGGGTTCTTTGGCTGTTCCAATAGGAGAACCCTTTGAATAGCTCTTTTTAGTACCAGGAACCCTTTTGGTTCCAAGTAGAACCTTTGGGGTTCCATGTAGAACCTTTTCCACAGAAGGCGCCACATGGACCCCAAAATGGTTCGTTATTTATCCTGGAACTAAAAAGGATTTTACCTGGAACCCAAAACGGTTCTTCTATGGAAACAGCTGCAGAACCCTTTTGAAACCCTTTTTTTCTATGAGTATATTGGATACTAAGGTCATATTAGATAGTTTCTCCAACCCAAATGGCACTCTATCCCCTATAAAGTCCTGGTCAAAAGTAGTGCACTACATAGGGAATAGGGTGCCATTAGGACAGAGAGAGGGTTTCATGATGGAATTATCTAGCATGAATGAAGTTATTAGAGATAACTGACTGCTTGTCTTTGTGTTACTGACTGAGCCATGCTGCAGGCTCTCCCTCTCTCTATCTCTCTCCCTCTATCTCACTCTCGCTCTCACTCTCTGTCTCTCTCTCACTTCTTTTTACTCTCTCTCCCGCTCTCTATCTCTCTCACTCTCTCTGAAGAGAGGGTTTCACTCTCTCTCACTCTCTCGCACTGCTCTCTCTGTCTCTCTCTCACTTCTTTTACTCTCTCTCCCGCTCTCTATCTCTCTCCCTCTATCTCTCTCGCACTCTCTCTCTGTCTCTCTCTCACTTCTTTTTACTCTCTCTCCCTATCTATCTATCTATCTATCTATCTATCTATCTATCTATCTATCTATCTATCTATCTATCTATCTATCTATCTATCTATCTATCTATCTATCTATCTATCTATCTATCTATCTATCTATCTATCTATCTATCTATCTATCTATCTATCTATCTATCTATCTATCTATCTATCTATCTATCTATCTATCTATCTATCTATCTATCTATCTGTCTGTCTGTCTGTCTGTCTGTCTGTCTGTCTGTCTGTCTGTCTGTCTGTCTGTCTCTCTGTCTCTCTCTCTCTCTCTCTCTGGATGATTGTGTGTGTGCTCGCTCTTCACAGTTATTCTTCACAGTTTAACCTACCTGTGACCTAGTTAGCTGGACAACTACAGTAAGTGTGTTTTAGTAACCTCGTATCGCTTCACCAAGCCCTTCCCCTCAGTCTTTTAGGAGAAACCATTTGGATGTGTGTTGCTATGGCAGAACTCTGGGGGAAATGGGGGATACTCAGAGGCATCTCTAGGATAAAAATGTGTGTGTGTGTGTGTGTGTGTGTGTGTGTGTGTGTGTGTGTGTGTGTGTGTGTGTGTGTGTGTGTGTGTGACATCTGGCCAGACAGTTGGCTGTGCACCAACCAAGCCAATATGTTCACCACCACTGTGGATGATATTGTATTCACCTTTGATTATGTTCTTATTCATTATTCAAGAGTCCTAACCACGTATGCACTATGCTGGAGGGCCGGGACCCTGGCTGCCCTGCATTAACATATCTGTAGATATTAAACCATCTATTAGAACGCATAGTATTATTACCATATGGAATATTCAGTCTGTTTGGTTTAATAGTCTGTGACTGCCTGTATGGAACATCAATGAGTTGGTTTGTCTGGTTTCATGTTGTGAGATCACTAGTCCTGTAATGAGGGACTGATCTTTCTATACCCTCTTAAGGAACATCAATGAGTTGGCGATATATAAATTTTCTGAAATGTTGGTAAATGTACGTGAATTAAAAACACATCTTGAGATCGAGCTATACATGGGCTAGTGCAAAGACACACATGATTTTGTATGAAATATATTGCAAGGTAATCCACCCCAAAAATCTATACTGTATATCCATCCACCTCAAAACGCTATATATCCATCCACCTCCACCTCAAAACGCTATATATCCATCCACCTCAAAACACTATATATCCATCCACCTCAAAACGCTATATATCCATCCACCTCAAAACGCTATATATCCATCCACCTCCACCTCAAAACACTATATATCCATCCACCTCAAAACACTATATATCCATCCACCTCAAAACGCTATATATCCATCCACCTCAAAACGCTATATATCCATCACCTCCACCTCAAAACACTATATATCCATCCACCTCAAAACGCTATATATCCATCCACCTCATAACACTATATATCCATCCACCTCATAACGCTATATATCCATCCACCTCAAAACACTATATATCCATCCACCTCAAAACACTATATATCCATCCACCTCATAACGCTATATATCCATCCACCTCAAAACACTATATATCCATCCACCTCAAAACACTATATATCCATCCACCTCAAAACACTATATATCCATCCACCTCAAAACGCTATATATCCATCCACCTCAAAACGCTATATATCCATCCACCTCATAACGCTATATATCCATCCACCTCCACCTCAAAACACTATATATCCATCCACCTCAAAATGCTATATATCCATCCACCTCATAACGCTATATATCCATCCACCTCCACCTCAAAACGCTATATATCCATCCACCTCAAAACGCTATATATCCATCCACCTCAAAACGCTATATATCCATCCACCTCATAACGCTATATATCCATCCACCTCCACCTCAAAACACTATATATCCATCCACCTCAAAACGCTATATATCCATCCACCTCAAAACACTATATATCCATCCACCTCAAAACACTATATATCCATCCACCTCAAAACGCTATATATCCATCCACCTCAAAACGCTATATATCCATCCACCTCATAACGCTATATATCCATCCACCTCAAAACACTATATATCCATCCACCTCAAAACGCTATATATCCATCCACCTCCACCTCATAACGCTATATATCCATCCACCTCATAACGCTATATATCCATCCACCTCATAACGCTATATATCCATCCACCTCAAAGAACAGAACTCCAATAGAAAAAGTATCCCTGTTGTCTTTTAAACAGTCTGCATGTGTTAAAGTATCTGTGCATAAATAAATATTGAAATAGTCCATTTGTTTCAACTATAGACGATGTATTGTATCCAGAGAGCAGTGAACAGTGTATAATTGTGTTTTCTTTTAAGTGTATGGGGTTTTCACAGGTTGTTTCGTTAGGATACATCAAGGGCAGATTTTTGAGTTGGGTTATATACCCTTCAGGGAAGGATTTGAGGACTAATAAGGACGTTGAAAGTCTTAAAGAATGAATTTGCCAGCCCAGGATGGATTGATTCTTATCGTCGTAGTGACACAGCCCGCTGTTTGCAGCCTCTGTATTGGTTTGCAGCCATGTTATTCTTCCCTTTACCTGAGTGGCGCTGGATCTTGGCTTTCTCCTTTTAAGGAGCTTGTTCAGAAAGTTTCCTCTTTGGGCCAAGAGGAACAGATATCACAGGCTCCAAATTAACTGTCGAAGGGATCCATAATCAAAAGATCCACGACACTCAAGAGCTCACATGTGGACAGCAAGATCTCAAAGCTAACGTAACGCTAGGTAGCCAGCATGCGGACAGCAAGAGCTCAAAGCTAACGTAACGCTAGGTAGCCAGCATGCAGACAGCAAGAGCTCAAAGCTAACGTCACTTTAGGTAGCCAGCATGCAGACAGCAAGAGCTCAAAGCTAACGTAACGCTAGGTAGCCAGCATGCAGACAGCAAGAGCTCAAAGCTAACATAACGCTAGGTAGCCAGCATGCAGACAGCAAGAGCTCAAAGCTAACGTAACGCTAGGTAGCCAGCATGGGGACAGCTGAGAGTGACAGCTGTCTATCTCCGCATCTGGCTGACTAAGCCATGGGTTATTTTTTCCCTAAATGAATAAGATAAGTGTGGAAAAAATATTTTACGACTGAACTTACGACTGAACAGACAATTATAATGGAAACAATTCGCTAAATGACTCACTTTTGAAACCAGCGGCAAAAACCATATGGAACGTTCCATCCATCTGGACAGTGGAAATAGCCATTTAGAGAGTTGGGACAACTTATAGAATTTTATTTTTTTCCCAGAATTCTAGATGTTAAGTTAGACAGTGTTGTTTAAATATTGTGATATTAATGGGGAGCTAACATGGCTGTCATAGAATGTTGTAGTGTCATGTAAATGAAGAGTTAACATGGCTGTCATAGAATGTTGTAGTGTCATGTAAATGAAGAGTTAACATGGCTGTCATAGAATGTTGTAGTGTAACCAACCAGCGGAGTGTAACCAACCAGCGGAGTATCAGTTATAATGTAACCAACCAGCTGAGAGTATCAGTTATAATGTAACCAGCCAGCTGAGAGTATCAGTTATAATGTAACCGACCAGCTGAGAGTATCAGTTATAATGTAACCAACCAGCTGAGAGTATCTGTTATAATGTAACCAACCAGCTGAGAGTATCAGCTATAATGTAACCAACCAGCTGAGAGTATCAGTTATAATGTAACCAACCAGCTGAGAGTATTAGTTATAATGTAACCAACCAGCTGAGAGTATCAGTTATAATGTAACCAACCAGCTGAGAGTATCAGTTATAATGTAACCAACCAGCAGAGAGTATCAGTTATAATGTAACCAACCAGCTGAGAGGCTGCAGGCTGAGGGAGTTGCTGTTGGAAGTCCTGGGATATGTCTCTCTCTCTCTCTGTAAATATTGTCTTTATTAATTAATTCAGCCATTTAATCTGTGTGCGTAGCACAAAATGAAACATGACGGTTGCTCTTCTAGTCCGAGGTGATTTAAAATAAAAGAGGGTAAATCCACTCGCTGCCAGTTGCTGACATGACAGTTTGTATCCTACAATATATATATCAGGTACTCAACCCTTTAATGACAGTTTGTATCCTACATTAGACACATCAGGTATTCAATCCTTTAATGACAGTTTGTATCCTACATTAGACACATCAGGTATTCAACCCTTTAAGTTGGTTGAGCTGCAGTTTTCAGGAATTTATTTTCAGTAGCATTTCCAGTGGTCCTCTACTGTATGTGGTACTATTTCCATAGACAGATATATTTCCACAGACAGATGTATTTCCATAGATAGATATATTTCCACAGACAGATGTATTTCCATAGATAGATATATTTCCATAGACAGATGTATTTCCATAGATAGATATATTTCCACAGACAGATATATTTCCATAGACAGATGTATTTCCATAGACAGATGTATTTCCATAGACAGACAGATGTATTTCCATAGACAGACAGATATATTTCCACAGACAGATGTATTTCCACAGACAGATGTATTTCCATAGACAGACAGATATATTTCCACAGACAGATGTATTTCCATAGACAGATGTATTTCCATAGACAGATGTATTTCCATAGACAGATATATTTCCATAGATAGATGTATTTCCACAGACAGACAGATGTATTTCCATAGACAGATGTATTTCCATAGACAGACAGATGTATTTCCACAGACAGATGTATTTCCATAGACAGACAGATATATTTCCACAGACAGATATATTTCCACAGACAGATGTATTTCCATAGACAGATATATTTCCACAGACAGATATATTTCCATAGACAGATGTATTTCCACAGACAGATATATTTCCATAGACAGATGTATTTCCACAGACAGATGTATTTCCATAGACAGACAGATGTATTTCCACAGACAGATGTATTTCCATAGACAGATGTATTTCCACAGACAGATGTATTTCCACAGACAGATATATTTCCATAGACAGATGTATTTCCACAGACAGACAGATATATTTCCATAGACAGATGTATTTCCATAGACAGATGTATTTCCATAGACAGATATATTTCCATAGACAGATGTATTTCCATAGACAGATGTATTTCCATAGACAGATGTATTTCCATAGACAGATATATTTCCATAGACAGATGTATTTCCATAGACAGATATATTTCCATAGACAGATATATTTCCATAGACAGATGTATTTCCACAGACAGACAGATATATTTCCATAGACAGATGTATTTCCATAGACAGACAGATGTATTTCCATAGACAGATATATTTCCATAGACAGATATATTTCCATAGACAGATATATTTCCATAGACAGACAGATATATTTCCACAGACAGACAGATGTATTTCCACAGACAGATATATTTCCATAGACAGACAGATATATTTCCACAGACAGACAGATGTATTTCCATAGACAGATGTATTTCCATAGACAGATATATTTCCATAGACAGATATATTTCCATAGACAGATGTATTTCCATAGACAGATATATTTCCATAGATAGATGTATTTCCATAGATAGATGTATTTCCATAGACAGACAGATGTATTTCCATAGATAGATGTATTTCCATAGACAGATGTATTTCCACAGACAGATATATTTCCACAGACAGACAGATGTATTTCCATAGACAGATGTATTTCCATAGATAGATGTATTTCCATAGATATACAGTGCATTTGGAAGGTATTCAGACCCCTTGACTTTAAAAAACATTTTGTTACATTACAGCCTTATTCTAAAATTGATTAAATACTCCTCATCAATCTACACACAATACCCCATTATGACATCACAATACCCCATAATAACATCACAATACCCCATAATGACATACCAATACCCCATAATGACATCACAATACCCCATAATAACATCACAATACCCCATAATGACATCACAATACCCCATAATAACATCACAATACCCCATAATGACATCACAATACCCCATAATAACATCACAATACCCCATAATTTTATTTTATTTTTTTATTTTACCTTTATTTAACCAGGTAGGCAAGTTGAGAACAAGTTCTCATTTACAATTGCGACCTGGCCAAGATAAAGCAAAGCAGTTCAACAGATACAACGACACAGAGTTACACATGGAGTAAAACAAACATACAGTCAATAATACAGTATAAACAAGTCTATATACAATGTGAGCAAATGAGGTGAGAAGGGAGGTAAAGGCAAAAAAGGCCATGGTGGCAAAGTAAATACAATATAGCAAGTAAAACACTGGAATGGTAGTTTTGCAATGGAAGCATGTGCAAAGTAGAAATAAAAATAATGGGGTGCAAAGGAGCAAAATAAATAAATAAATAAAAATTAAATACAGTTGGGAAAGAGGTAGTTGTTTGGGCTAAATTATAGGTGGGCTATGTACAGGTGCAGTAATCTGTGAGCTGCTCTGACAGTTGGTGCTTAAAGCTAGTGAGGGAGATAAGTGTTTCCAGTTTCAGAGATTTTTGTAGTTTGTTCCAGTCATTGGCAGCAGAGAACTGGAAGGAGAGGCGGCCAAAGGAAGAATTGGTTTTGGGGGTGACTAGAGAGATATACCTGCTGGAGCGTGTGCTACAGGTGGGAGATGCTATGGTGACCAGCGAGCTGAGATAAGGGGGGACTTTACCTAGCAGGGTCTTGTAGATGACATGGAGCCAGTGGGTTTGGCGACGAGTATGAAGCGAGGGCCAGCCAACGAGAGCGTACAGGTCGCAATGGTGGGTAGTATATGGGGCTTTGGTGATAAAACGGATTGCACTGTGATAGACTGCATCCAATTTGTTGAGTAGGGTATTGGAGGCTATTTTGTAAATGACATTGCCAAAGTCGAGGACTGGTAGGATGGTCAGTTTTACAAGGGTATGTTTGGCAGCATGAGTGAAGGATGCTTTGTTGCGAAATAGGAAGCCAATTCTAGATTTAACTTTGGATTGGAGATGTTTGATATGGGTCTGGAAGGAGAGTTTACAGTCTAACCAGACACCTAAGTATTTGTAGTTGTCCACGTATTCTAAGTCAGAGCCGTCCAGAGTAGTGATGTTGGACAGGCTGGTAGGTGCAGGTAGCGATCGGTTGAAGAGCATGCATTTAGTTTTACTTGTATTTAAGAGCAATTGGAGGCCACGGAAGGAGAGTTGTATGGCATTGAAGCTTGCCTGGAGGGTTGTTAACACAGTGTCCAAAGAAGGGCCGGAAGTATACAGAATGGTGTCGTCTGCGTAGAGGTGGATCAGGGATTCACCAGCAGCAAGAGCGACCTCATTGATGTATACAGAGAAGAGAGTCGGTCCAAGAATTGAACCCTGTGGCACCCCCATAGAGACTGCCAGAGGTCCGGACAGCAGACCCTCCGATTTGACACACTGAACTCTATCAGAGAAGTAGTTGGTGAAATGGGGTATTGTGATGTTATTATGGGGTATTGTGATGTCATTGTGGGGTATTGTGATGTTATTATGGGGTATTGTGATGTCATTATGGGGTATTGTGATGTTATTATGGGGTATTGTGATGTCATTATGGGGTATTGTGATGTCATTATGGGGTATTGTGATGTCATTATGGGGTATTGTGATGTTATTATGGGGTATTGTGATGTCATTATGGGGTATTGTGATGTCATTATGGGGTATTGTGATGTCATTATGGGGTATTGTGATGTCATTATGGGGTATTGTGTTTGTAGGAGGGAAGAAAACAATTTAATCCATTTTAGAATAAGACTGTAATGTAACAAAATGTTGAAAAAGTCAAGGTGTCTGAATACTTTAAGGATGCACTGTATGTAATTTCATACATACATGTAGATGTATTTCCATAGATAGAGGATGTGTAGTCTATATTGAGTCATCAGTCGACCCAGGTAGAACAGTGAACAGATGGTACAGTAGAGATTAAACCTGGACACACACACACACACACACACACACACACACACACACACACACACACACACACACACACACACACACACACACACACACACACACACACACACACACACACACACACACACACACACACACAGCATGGTATAGTAGCAGTAAGACATGCATAGACCTGCATGGTTTCATCATGTACCCTCTCCTCTCCTCTCTCTCCTCTCCTCTCCTCTCCTCTCCCTCTCCTCTCCTCTCCTCTCCTCTCCTCTCCTCTCCCTCTCCTCTCCTCTCCTCTCCTCTCCTCTCCTCTCCTCTCCTCTCCTCTCCTCTCCTCTCCTTCAGCACAGCTCAGCCCATAGTACTGCCAACATTAACCCTACTAGGTTGCGTCCTTAATGGCAAGCTGATTTACATGATGATCCATAGTCCTATAGGTCCAAGCAGTTCCATCACTTCCTGCTTTCCAGGCATATTGTTTCATCGCTGGCCCATGATAGGCTGATTAAGTGTACCAACGTTGATATCCTGAGAGGAAACGTATCTGTGGTAAACAAAGCACTTCAAAGAACAGCAGTCTGACTGTCCCTGAACAGATCTGTGCTGATAGGCCGTCTGACAGTCCCTGAACAGATCTGTGCTGATAGGCCGTCTGACTGTCCCTGAACAGATCTGTGCTGATAGGCCGTCTGACTGTCCCTGAACAGATCTGTGCTGATAGGCCGTCTGACTGTCCCTGAACAGATCTGTGCTGATAGGCCGTCTGACTGTCCCTGAACAGATCTGTGCTGATAGGCCGTCTGACAGTCCCTGAACAGATCTGTGCTGATAGGCCGTCTGACAGTCCCTGAACAGATCTGTGCTGATAGGACGTCTGACTGTCCCTGAACAGATCTGTGCTGATAGGCCGTCTGACTGTCCCTGAACAGATCTGTGCTGATGGGCCGTCTGACTGTCCCTGAACAGATCTGTGCTGATAGGCCGTCTGACTGTCCCTGAACAGATCTGTGCTGATAGGACGTCTGACTGTCCCTGAACAGATCTGTGCTGATAGGACGTCTGACTGTCCCTGAACAGATCTGTGCTGATAGGATGTCTGACTGTCCCTGAACAGATCTGTGCTGATAGGACGTCTGACTGTCCCTGAACAGATCTGTGCTGATAGGACGTCTGACTGTCCCTGAACAGATCTGTGCTGATAGGACGTCTGACTGTCCCTGAACAGATCTGTGCTGATAGGCCGTCTTCCCTTTGATCCCAGCTGGAAGGATCCTGAGAGGCTGTGTTCACTGGGAGCTCAGCCAGCTGTTCATGGTGCTGCTGTCCCCTGTGTTGATAAACTCTACATTCTAGGAATGTTATTATAGCTCACACACTGGATTTGTCTCCTGCTTGCCGGGTTCAATTAATAAACCTCCTCCACGTAGACCAGAGGGGAAGGACTAACTGTTAACACAGACCCTCCTCTAGACTGTACCATGCTGCTGTTAACACAGACCCTCCCTCCTCTAGACTGTACCACCTGCTGTTAACACAGACCCTCCCTCCTCTAGACTGTAACACCTGCTGTTAACACAGACCCTCCTCTAGACTGTAACACCTGCTGTTAACACAGACCCTCCCTCCTCTAGACTGTAACACCTGCTGTTAACACAGACCCTCCTCTAGACTGTACCATGCTGCTGTTAACACAGACCCTCCCTCCTCTAGACTGTACCATGCTGCTGTTAACACAGACCCTCCTCTAGACTGTAACACCTGCTGTTAACACAGACCCTCCCTCCTCTAGACTGTAACACCTGCTGTTAACACAGACCCTCCTCTAGACTGTAACACCTGCTGTTAACACAGACCCTCCTCTAGACTGTAACACCTGCTGTTAACACAGACCCTCCCTCCTCTAGACTGTAACACCTGCTGTTAACACAGACCCTCCTCTAGAGTATATTAGTTGTGTTGATACAGTACAGTATATTTGTTGTGTTGTTACAGTACAGTATATTAGTTGTGTTGATACAGTACAGTACAGTATATTAGTTGTGTTGATACAGTACAGTATATTAGTTGTGTTGTTACAGTACAGTATATTAGTTGTGTTGATACAGTACAGTACAGTATATTAGTTGTGTTGATACAGTACAGTATATTAGTTGTGTTGTTACAGTACAGTACAGTATATTAGTTGTGTTGATACAGTACAGTATATTAGTTGTGTTGATACAGTACAGTATATTAGTTGTGTTGTTACAGGACAGTACAGTACAGTATATTAGTTGTGTTGATACAGTACAGTACAGTATATTAGTTGTGTTGATACAGTACAGTATATTAGTTGTGTTGTTACAGGACAGTACAGTACAGTATATTAGTTGTGTTGATACAGTACAGTATATTAGTTGTGTTGATACAGTATATTAGTTGTGTTGATACAGTACAGTATATTAGTTGTGTTGAT
>NW_024608171.1:0-51940 GCF_018296145.1 Oncorhynchus tshawytscha
CCTGTTCTACCTTCTACTGTCATTATATTAACCTGGTCTACCATCTACTGTCACTATATTACCCTCTACTGTCATTTTATTACCCTGGTCTACCATCTACTGTCAGTATACCCCAGTCTATCATCTACTGTCATTATATTACCCTGGTCTACCATCTACTGTCATTATATTAACCTAGTCTACCATCTACTGTCACTATATTACCCTGGTCTAAACTCTACTGCCATTATATTACCCTGGTCTACCATCTACTGTCATTATATTACCCTGGTATACCATCTACTGTCATTATATTGACCTGATCTACCATCTACTGTCATTATATTAACCTGGTCTACCATCTACTGTCATTATATTGACCTGATCTACCATCTACTCTCATTATATTAACCTGGTCCACCATCTACTGTCAATATATTACCCTGGTCTACCATCTACTGTCATTATATTACTCTGGTCTACCATCTACTGTGAGTATATTACCCTGGTCTATCATCTACTGTCATTATATTACCCTGGTCTACCATCTACTGTCATTATATTAACCTGGTCTACCCTCTACTGTCATTATATTACCCTGGTCTACCATCTACTGTCATTATATTACCCTGGTCAACCATCTACTGTCATTATATTACCCTGGTCTACCATCTACTGTCAATATATTACCCTGGTCTAGCATCTACTGTCATTATATTACTCTGGTCTACCATCTACTGTGAGTATATTACCCTGGTCTACCATTTACTTTCATTATATTACCCTAGTCTACCATCTACTGTCATTATATTACCCTGGTCTACCATCTACTGTCATTATATTACCCTCTACTGTCATTATATTACCCTGGTCTACCATCTACCATCATTATATTACCCTGGTCAACCATCTACTGTCATTATATTACCCTGGTCTACCATCTACTGTCATTCTATTACACTGGTCAACCATCTACTGTCATTATATTACCCTGGTCTACCATCTACTGTCATTATATTACCCTCTACTGTCATTATATTACCCTGGTCTACCATCTACCGTCATTATATTACCCTGGTCAACCATCTACTGTCATTATATTACCCTGGTCTACCATCTACTCTCATTATATTACCCTGGTCTACCATCTCACATCCGTCATCATGAAGTGCTTTGAGAGACTAGTCAAGGACCATATCACCTCCACCCTACCTGACACCCTTGACTAACTCCAATTTGCTTACCGCCCAAATAGGTCCACAGACGATGCAATCTCAACCACACTGCACACTGCCCTAACCCATCTGGACAAGAGGAATACCTATTTGAGAATGCTGTTCATCGACTACAGCTCGGCATTCAACACCATAGTACCCTCCAAGCTCGTCATCAAGCTCGAGACCCTGGGTCTCGACCCCGCCCTGTGCAACTGGGTACTGGACTTCCTGACGGGCCGCCCCCAGGTGGTGAGGGTAGGCAACAACATCTCCTCCCCGCTGATCCTCAACACTGGGGCCCCACAAGGGTGCGTTCTGAGCCCCCTCCTGTACTCCCTGTTCACCCACGACTGCGTGGCCATGCACGCCTCCAACTCAATCATCAAGTTTGCGGACGACACAACAGTGGTAGGCTTGATTACCAACAACGACGAGACGGCCTACAGGGAGGAGGTGAGGGCCCTCGGAGTGTGGTGTCAGGAAAATAACCTCACACTCAACGTCAACAAAACTAAGGAGATGATTGTGGACTTCAGGAAACAGCAGAGGGAACACCCCCATCCACATCGATGGAACAGTAGTGGAGAGGGTAGCAAGTTTTAAGTTCCTCGGCATACACATCACAGACAAACTGAATTGGTCCACTCACACAGACAGCATCGTGAGGAAGGCGCAGCAGCGCCTCTTCAACCTCAGGAGGCTGAACTGTCGGCTTGTCACCAAAAGCACTCAAACTTCTACAGATGCACAATCGAGAGCATCCTGGCGGGCTGTATCACCGCCTGGTATGGCAACTGCACCGCCCTCAACCGTAAGGCTCTCCAGAGGGTAGTGAGGTCTGCACAACGCATCACCGGGGGCAAACTACCTGCCCTCCAGGACACCTACACCACCCGATGCTACAGGAAGGCCATAAAGATCATCAAGGACATCAACCACCGAGCCACTGCCTGTTCACCCCGCTGTCATCCAGAAGGCGAGGTCAGTACAGGTGCATCAAAGCTGGGACCGAGAGACTGAAAAACAGCTTCTATCTCAAGGCCATCAGACTGTTAAACAGCCACCACTAACATTGAGTGGCTACTGCCAACACACTGTCAATGACACTGACTCTACTCCAGCCACTTTAATCATGGGAATTGATGGGAAATGATGTAAATATATCACTAGCCACTTTAAACAATGCTACCTTATATAATGTTACTTACCCTACATTGTTCATCTCATATGCATACGTTGATACTGTACTCTATATCATCGACTGCATCCTTATGTAATACATGTATCACTAGCCACTTTAACTATGCCACTTGGTTTACATACTTATCTCATATGTATATACTGTACTCGATATCATCTACTGTATCTTGCCTATGCTGCTCTGTACCATCACTCATTCATATATCCTTATGTACATATTCTTTATCCCCTTACACTGTGTATAAGACAGTAGTTTTTTTTGGAATTGTTAGTTAGATTACTTGCTCGTTATTACTGCATTGTTGGAACTAGAAGCACAAGCATTTCGCTACATTCGCATTAACATCTGCTAACCATGTGTATGTGACAAATAAAATTTGATTTGATTTGATTTGATTTGATCTACTGTCAATATATTACCCTCTACTGTCATTATATTACCCTGGTCTACCATCTACTGTCATTATATTACCCTGGTCAACCATCTACTGTCATTATATTACCCTGGTCTACCCTCTACTGTCACTATATTACCATGGTCGACCATCTACTGTCATTATATTACCCTGGTCTACCATCTACTGTCATTATACTACTCTTGTCTACCATCTACTGTCAATATATTACCCTCTACTGTCATTATATTACCCTGGTCTACCATCTACTGTCATTATATTACCCTGGTCAACCATCTACTGTCATAATATTACCCTGGTCTACCCTCTACTGTCATTATATTACCCTGGTCTACCATCTACTGTCACTATATTACCCTGGTCTTCCATCTACTGTCATTATATTACCCTCTACTGTCATTATATTACCCTGGTCTACCATCTACTGTCATTCTATTACACTGGTCAACCATCTACTGTCATTATATTACCCTGGTCTGCCATCTACTGTCATTATATTACCCTGGTCAACCATCTACTGTCATTATATTACCCTGGTCTACCCTCTACTGTCACTATATTACCATGGTCTACCATGTACTGTCATAATTTTACCCTGGTCTACCCTCTACTGTCATTATATTACCCTGGTCTACCATCTACTGTCATTATATTACCCTCTACTGTCATTATATTACCCTGGTCTACCATCTACTGTCAATATATTACCCCAGTCTATCATCTACTGTCATTATATTACCCTGGTCTACCATCTACTGTCCTTATATTACCCTGGTCTATCATCTACTGTCAATATATTACCCCAGTCTACCATCTACATCTAAGCTCTCTGACTTTTTTATATGGCTCTTCGGGACTTGAGTTGGGCACGGCTGCCGCTTCCTCAACCAACTTAAATTCACCTACCAATGAAGGCGTGTCGCCTGACATTGCAACTCCTGTAGGATCGGACTTGTCTTCATCTTCAGACGTTTCTTTGTCAACAGAGCTCTTCCAGTACAGCTTCATAGTGTCATTTATCATTTCTTTCTCGCATTTCACCTTGAGAAAACATGTGATCCCATATATTGACCTGGTCAACCATCTACTGTCATGATATTACCCTGGTCTACCATCTACTGTCAATATATTACCCTCTACTGTCATTATATTACCCTGGTCTACCATCTACTGTCATTATATTACCCTGGTCAACCATCTACTGTCATAATATTACCCTGGTCTACCCTCTACTGTCATTATATTACCCTGGTCTACCATCTACTGTCACTATATTACCCTGGTCTTCCATCTATTGTCATTATATTACCCTCTACTGTCATTATATTACCCTGGTCTACCATCTACTGTCATTCTATTACACTGGTCAACCATCTACTGTCATTATATTACCCTGGTCTACCATCTACTGTCATTATATTACCCTGGTCTACCATCTACTGTCATTATATTAACCTGGTATACCATCTACTGTCATTATATTACCCTCTACTGTCATTATATTACCCTGGTCTGCCATCTACTGTCATTATATTACCCTGGTCAACCATCTACTGTCATTATATTACCCTGGTCTACCCTCTACTGTCACTATATTACCATGGTCTACCATGTACTGTCATAATTTTACCCTGGTCTACCCTCTACTGTCATTATATTACCCTGGTCTACCATCTACTGTCATTATATTACCCTCTACTGTCATTATATTACCCTGGTCTACCATCTACTGTCAATATATTACCCCAGTCTATCATCTACTGTCATTATATTACCCTGGTCTACCATCTACTGTCCTTATATTACCCTGGTCTATCATCTACTGTCAATATATTACCCCAGTCTACCATCTACTGTCATTATATTGACCTGGTCAACCATCTACTGTCATTATATTACTCTGGTCTACCATCTACTGTGATTATATTACCCTGGTCTACCATTTACTGTCATTATATTACACTGGTCTACCATCTACTGTCATTATATTACCCTGTTCTACCATCTACTGTCATTATATTACCCTGGTCTACCATCTACTGTCACTATATTACCCTGGTCTAAACTCTACTGCCATTATATTACCCTGGTCTACCATCTACTGTCACTAGATTACACTGGTCTACCCTCTACTGTCATTATATTACCCTCTACTGTCATTATATTACCCTGGTCTACCATCTACTGTCAATATATTACCCCAGTCTATCATCTACTGTCATTATATTACCCTGGTCTACCATCTACTGTCCTTATATTACCCTGGTCTATCATCTACTGTCAATATATTACCCCAGTCTACCATCTACTGTCATTATATTGACCTGGTCAACCATCTACTGTCATTATATTACTCTGGTCTACCATCTACTGTGATTATATTACCCTGGTCTACCATTTACTGTCATTATATTACACTGGTCTACCATCTACTGTCATTATATTACCCTGTTCTACCATCTACTGTCATTATATTACCCTGGTCTACCATCTACTGTCACTATATTACCCTGGTCTAAACTCTACTGCCATTATATTACCCTGGTCTACCCTCTACTGTCACTAGATTACACTGGTCTACCCTCTACTGTCATTATATTACCCTCTACTGTCATTATATTACCCTGGTCTGCCATCTACTGTCATTATATTACCCTGGTCAACCATCTACTGTCATTATATTACCCTGGTCTACCCTCTACTGTCACTATATTACCATGGTCTACCATGTACTGTCATAATTTTACCCTGGTCTACCCTCTACTGTCATTATATTACCCTGGTCTACCATCTACTGTCATTATATTACCCTCTACTGTCATTATATTACCCTGGTCTACCATCTACTGTCAATATATTACCCCAGTCTATCATCTACTGTCATCATCTCTACCATCTGTCATTATATTACCCTGGTCAACCATCTACTGTCATTATATTACCCTGGTCTATCATCTACTGTCATTATATTACCCTGGTCTACCATCTCACATCCGTCATCATGAAGTGCTTTGAGAGACTAGTCAAGGACCATATCACCTCCACCCTACCTGACACCCTTGACCCACTCCATTTCTTACTGCCCAAATAGGTCCACAGACGATGGTCTCAACCACACTGCACACTGCCCTAACCCATCTGGACAAGAGGAATACCTATTTGAGAATGCTGTTCATCTACCATCAGCTGTCATTATACACCATAGTACCATCTACTGTCATTATAGACCCTGGGTCTCCATCTACTGCCCTGTGCAACTGGGTACTGGACTTCCTGACTGGGCCGCCCCCAGGTGGTGAGGGTGGTCAACATCTCCTCCCCGCTGATCCTCAACACTGGGGTCATTATATTACCCTGGTCTGAGCCCCCTCCTGTCACTCCCTGTTCACCATCGACTGTCGTTATATGCACGTCTCCAACTCAATCATCAAGTTACCCTGGTCTACACAACAGTGGTAGGCTTGATTACCAACCTGGTCTACGGCCTACTGGGATTAGGTGAGGGCCCTCGGAGTCTGGTGTCATTAAATTAACCTCACACTCAACGTCAACAAAACTAAGGAGATGATTGTGGACTTCAGGAAACAGCAGAGGGAACACCTGGTCTACCATCCCCATCCACATCGATGGAACAGTAGTGGAGAGGGTAGCAAGTTTTAAGTTCCTCGGCATACACATCACAGACAAACTGAATTGGTCCACTCACACAGACAGTCATCGTATATTAGGCGCCAGCGCCTCTTCAACCTCAGGAGGCTGAAGACCATCTACTGTCATTATATTACAAACTTCTACAGATGCATTATATTCCCTGGTCTAGCATCCTGTCGGGCTATTCACCGCCTGGTATGGCATCTACTGCCCTCAACCGTATAGGCTTCCAGAGGGTCTGATCTCTGTCATTATACGCATCACCGGGGCAAACCACCTGCCCTCCAGGACACCTACACCACCCGATGCTACAGGAAGGCCATAAAGATCATCAAGGACATCAACCACCCGAGCCACTGCCTGTTCACCCCGCTGTCATCCAGAAGGCGAGGTCTACTGTGCATCAAAGCTGGGACCGAGAGACTGAAAAACAGCTTCTATCTCAAGGCCATCAGACTGTTAAACAGCCACCACTAACATTAGTGTCTACTGCCAACACACTGTCAATGACACTGACTCTACTCCAGCCACTTTAATCATGGGAATTGATGGGAAATGATGTAAATATATCACTAGCCACTTTAAACAATGCTACTGTCTTATATAATGTTACTTACCCTACATTGTTCATCTCATATGCATACGTTGATACTGTACTATATATCATCGACTGTCATCCTTATGTAATACATGTATCACTAGCCACTTTAACTATGCCACTTGGTTTACATACTTATCTCATATATATATACTGTACTCGATATCATCTACTGTATCTTGCCTATGCTGCTCTGTACCATCACTCATTCATATATCCTTATGTACATATTCTTTATATTACACTGTGTATAAGACAGTAGTTTTTTTTGGAATTGTTAGTTAGATTACTTGCTCGTTATTACTGCATTGTTGGAACTAGAAGCACCATGGTCTACATTCGCATTAACATCTGCTAACCATGTGTATGTGACAAATAAAATTTGATTTGATTTGATTTGATTTGATCTACTGTCAATATATTACCCTCTACTGTCATTATATTACCCTGGTCTACCATCTACTGTCATTATATTACCCTGGTCAACCATCTACTGTCATAATATTACCCTGGTCTACCCTCTACTGTCATTATATTACCCTGGTCTACCATCTACTGTCACTATATTACCCTGGTCTACCATCTACTGTCATTATATTACCCCATCTACTGTCTACTGTCATTATATTACCCTGGTCTACCATCTACTGTCATTCTATTACACTGGTCTACCATCTACTGTCATTATATTACCCTGGTCTGCCATCTACTGTCATTATATTACCCTGGTCAACCATCTACTGTCATTATATTACCCTGGTCTACCCTCTACTGTCACTATATTACCATGGTCTACCATGTACTGTCATAATTTTACCCTGGTCTACCCTCTACTGTCATTATATTACCCTGGTCTACCATCTACTGTCATTATATTACCCTCTACTGTCATTATATTACCCTGGTCTACCATCTACTGTCATTATATTACCCTCTACTGTCATTATATTACCCTGGTCTACCATCTACTGTCCTTATATTACCCTGGTCTATCATCTACTGTCAATATATTACCCCAGTCTACCATCTACATCTAAGCTCTCTGACTTTTTTATATGGCTCTTCGGGACTTGAGTTGGGCACGGCTGCCGCTTCCTCAACCAACTTAAATTCACCTACCAATGAAGGCGTGTCGCCTGACATTGCAACTCCTGTAGGATCGGACTTGTCTTCATCTTCAGACGTTTCTTTGTCAACAGAGCTCTTCCAGTACAGCTTCATAGTGTCATTTATCATTTCTTTCTCGCATTTCACCTTGAGAAAACATGTGATGTTATATTGACCTGGTCAACCATCTACTGTCATGATATTACCCTGGTCTACCATCTACTGTCAATATATTACCCTCTACTGTCATTATATTACCCTGGTCTACCATCTACTGTCATTATATTACCCTGGTCAACCATCTACTGTCATAATATTACCCTGGTCTACCCTCTACTGTCATTATATTACCCTGGTCTACCATCTACTGTCACTATATTACCCTGGTCTTCCATCTATTGTCATTATATTACCCTCTACTGTCATTATATTACCCTGGTCTACCATCTACTGTCATTCTATTACACTGGTCAACCATCTACTGTCATTATATTACCCTGGTCTACCATCTACTGTCATTATATTACCCTGGTCTACCATCTACTGTCATTATATTAACCTGGTATACCATCTACTGTCATTATATTACCCTCTACTGTCATTATATTACCCTGGTCTGCCATCTACTGTCATTATATTACCCTGGTCAACCATCTACTGTCATTATATTACCCTGGTCTACCCTCTACTGTCACTATATTACCATGGTCTACCATGTACTGTCATAATTTTACCCTGGTCTACCCTCTACTGTCATTATATTACCCTGGTCTACCATCTACTGTCATTATATTACCCTCTACTGTCATTATATTACCCTGGTCTACCATCTACTGTCAATATATTACCCCAGTCTATCATCTACTGTCATTATATTACCCTGGTCTACCATCTACTGTCCTTATATTACCCTGGTCTATCATCTACTGTCAATATATTACCCCAGTCTACCATCTACTGTCATTATATTGACCTGGTCAACCATCTACTGTCATTATATTACTCTGGTCTACCATCTACTGTCATTATATTACCCTGGTCTACCATTTACTGTCATTATATTACACTGGTCTACCATCTACTGTCATTATATTACCCTGTTCTACCATCTACTGTCATTATATTACCCTGGTCTACCATCTACTGTCACTATATTACCCTGGTCTAAACTCTACTGACATTATATTACCCTGGTCTACCATCTACTGTCATTATATTACCCTGGTCTACCATCTACTGTCATTATATTACCCTGGTCTACCATCTACTGTCATTATATTACCCTGGTCTACCATCTACTGTCATTATATTACCCTGGTCTACCATCTACTGTCATTATATTACCTGGTCTACCATCTACTGTCATTATATTACCCTGGTCTACCATCTACTGTCATTATATTACCCTGGTCTACCATCTACTGTCATTATATTACCTGGTCTACCATCTACTGTCATTATATTACCCTGGTCTACCATCTACTGTCATTATATTACCCTGGTCTACCATCTACTGTCATTATATTACCCTGGTCTACCATCTACTGTCATTATATTACCCTGGTCTACCATCTACTGTCATTATATTACCCTGGTCTACCATCTACTGTCATTATATTACCCTGGTCTACCATCTACTGTCATTATATTACCCTGGTCTACCATCTACTGTCATTATATTACCCTGGTCTACCATCTACTGTCATTATATTACCCTGGTCTACCATCTACTGTCATTATATTACCCTGGTCTACCATCTACTGTCATTATATTAACCTGGTCTACCATCTACTGTCATTATATTACCCTGGTCTACCATCTACTGTCATTATATTACCCTGGTCTACCATCTACTGTCATTATATTACCCTGGTCTACCATCTACTGTCATTATATTACCCTGGTCTACCATCTACTGTCATTATATTACCCTGGTCTACCATCTACTGTCATTATATTACCCTGGTCTACCATCTACTGTCATTATATTACCCTGGTCTACCATCTACTGTCATTATATTATATTACCCTCTACTGTCATTATATTACCCTGGTCTACCATCTACTGTCATTATATTACCCTGGTCTACCATCTACTGTCATTATATTACCCTGGTCTACCATCTACTGTCATTATATTAACCTGGTCTACCATCTACTGTCATTATATTACCCTGGTCTACCATCTACTGTCATTATATTACCCTCTACTGTCATTATATTACCCTGGTCTACCATCTACTGTCATTATATTACACTGGTCAACCATCTACTGCCATTATATTACACTGGTCTACCATCTACTGTCATTATATTACCCTGGTCTACCATCTACTGTCATTATATTACCTGGTCTACCATCTACTGTCATTATATTACCCTCTACTGTCATTATATTACCCTGGTCTGCCATCTACTGTCATTATATTACCCTGGTCACCATCTACTGTCATTATATTACCCTGGTCTACCATCTACTGTCACTATATTACCATGGTCTACCATCTACTGTCATATTTTTTACCCTGGTCTACCCTCTACTGTCATTATATTACCCTGGTCTACCATCTACTGTCATTATATTACCCTGGTCTGCCATCTACTGTCATTATATTACCCTCTACTGTCATTATATTACCCTGGTCTACCATCTACTGTCAATATATTACCCCAGTCTATCATCTACTGTCATTATATTACCCTGGTCTACCATCTACTGTCCTTATATTACCCTGGTCTATCATCTACTGTCATTATATTACCCTGGTCTACCATCTACTGTCATTATATTACCCTGGTCTACCATCTACTGTCATTATATTACCCTGGTCTACCATCTACTGTCATTATATTACCTGGTCTACCATCTACTGTCATTATATTACCCTGGTCTACCATCTACTGTCATTATATTACCTGGTCTACCATCTACTGTCATTATATTACCCTGTCTACCATCTACTGTCATTATATTACCCTGGTCTACCATCTACTGTCATTATATTACCCTGGTCTAAACTCTACTGCCATTATATTACCCTGGTCTACCATCTACTGTCACTAGATTACACTGGTCTACCCTCTACTGTCATTATATTACCCTGGTCTACCATCTACTGTCATTATATTACCCTGGTCAACCATCTACTGTCATTCTATTACACTGGTCTATCATCTACTGTCATTATATTACCCTGGTCTACCATCTACTGTCATTATATTAACCTGGTCTACCATCTACTGTCATTATATTACCTAGTCTACCATCTACTGTCACTATATTACCCTGGTCTAAACTCTACTGTCATTATATTACCCTCTACTGTCATTATATTACCCTGGTCTACCATCTACTGTCATTATATTGACCTGATCTACCATCTACTGTCATTATATTAACCTGGTCTACCATCTACTGTCATTATATTGACCTGATCTACCATCTACTCTCATTATATTAACCTGGTCTACCATCTACTGTCAATATATTACCCTGGTCTACCATCTACTGTCATTATATTACTCTGGTCTACCATCTACTGTGAGTATATTACCCTGGTCTATCATCTACTGTCATTATATTACCCTGGTCTACCATCTACTGTCATTATATTAACCTGGTCTACCCTCTACTGTCATTATATTACCCTGGTCTACCATCTACTGTCATTATATTACCCTGGTCTACCATCTACTGTCATTATATTACCCTGGTCTACCATCTACTGTCATTATATTACCCTGGTCTACCATCTACTGTCATTATATTACCCTGGTCTACCATCTACTGTCATTATATTACCCTGGTCTACCATCTACTGTCATTATATTACCCTGGTCAACCATCTACTGTCATTATATTACCCTGGTCTACCATCTACCATCATTATATTACCCTGGTCAACCATCTACTGTCATTATATTACCCTGGTCTACCATCTACTGTCATTATATTACCCTGGTCTACCATCTACTGTCATTATATTACCCTCTACTGTCATTATATTACCCTGGTCTACCATCTACTGTCATTATATTACCCTGGTCTACCATCTACTGTCATTATATTACCCTGGTCTACCATCTACTGTCATTATATTACCATGGTCTACCATCTACTGTCATTATATTACCCTGGTCTACCATCTACTGTCATTATATTACTCTTGTCTACCATCTACTGTCATTATATATTACCCTCTACTGTCATTATATTACCCTGGTCTACCATCTACTGTCATTATATTACCCTCTACTGTCATTATATTACCCTGGTCTACCATCTACTGTCATTATATTACCCTGGTCTACCATCTACTGTCATTATATTACCCTGGTCTACCATCTACTGTCATTATATTACCCTCTACTGTCATTATATTACCCTGGTCTACCATCTACTGTCATTCTATTACACTGGTCTACCATCTACTGTCATTATATTACCCTGGTCTACCATCTACTGTCATTATATTACCTGGTCTACCATCTACTGTCATTATATTAACCTGGTCTACCATCTACTGTCATTATATTACCTGATCTACCATCTACTGTCATTATATTACCCTGGTCTACCATCTACTGTCATTATATTACCCTGGTCTACCATCTACTGTCATTATATTACCCTGGTCTACCATCTACTGTCATTATATTACCCTGGTCTATCATCTACTGTCATTATATTACCCTGGTCTACCATCTACTGTCATTATATTACCCTGGTCTACCATCTACTGTCATTATATTACCCTGGTCTACCATCTACTGTCATTATATTACCCTGGTCTACCATCTACTGTCAATATATTACCCTGGTCAACCATCTACTGTCATTATATTACCCTGGTCTACCATCTACTGTCATTATATTACCCTGGTCTACCATCTACTGTCATTATATTACCCTGGTCTACCATCTACTGTCATTATATTACCCTCTACTGTCATTATATTACCCTGGTCTACCATCTACTGTCATTATATTACCCTGGTCAACCATCTACTGTCATTATATTACCCTGGTCTACCATCTACTGTCATTATATTACCCTGGTCTACCATCTACTGTCATTATATTACCCTGGTCTACCATCTACTGTCATTATATTACCCTGGTCTACCATCTACTGTCATTATATTACCCTGGTCTACCATCTACTGTCATTATATTACCCTGGTCTACCATCTACTGTCACTATATTACCATGGTCTACCATCTACTGTCATTATATTACCCTGGTCTACCATCTACTGTCATTATATTACTCCTGTCTACCATCTACTGTCATTATATTACCCTCTACTGTCATTATATTACCCTGGTCTACCATCTACTGTCATTATATTACCCTGGTCAACCATCTACTGTCATTATATTACCCTGGTCTACCATCTACTGTCATTATATTACCCTGGTCTACCATCTACTGTCATTATATTACCCTGGTCTACCATCTACTGTCATTATATTACCCTCTACTGTCATTATATTACCCTGGTCTACCATCTACTGTCATTATATTACCCTGGTCAACCATCTACTGTCATTATATTACCCTGGTCTACCATCTACTGTCATTATATTACCCTGGTCTACCATCTACTGTCATTATATTAACCTGGTCTACCATCTACTGTCATTATATTACCCTCTACTGTCATTATATTACCCTGGTCTGCCATCTACTGTCATTATATTACCCTGGTCAACCATCTACTGTCATTATATTACCCTGGTCTACCATCTACTGTCATTATATTACCCTGGTCTACCATCTACTGTCATAATATATTACCCTGGTCTACCATCTACTGTCATTTTATTACCCTGGTCTACCATCTACTGTCACTATATTACCCTGGTCTGCCATCTACTGTCATTATATTACCCTCTACTGTCATTATATTACCCTGGTCTACCATCTACTGTCAATATATTACCCCCAGTCTACCATCTACTGTCATTATATTACCCTGGTCTACCATCTACTGTCATTATATTACCCTGGTCTACCATCTACTGTCATTATATTACCCCAGTCTACCATCTGACTGTCATTATATTGACCTGGTCAACCATCTACTGTCATTATATTACCCTGGTCTACCATCTACTGTCATTATATTAACCTGGTCTACCATCTACTGTCATTATATTACCCTGGTCTAAACTCTACTGTCATTATATTACCCTGGTCTACCATCTACTGTCATTATATTACCCTGGTCTACCATCTACTGTCATTATATTGACCTGATCTACCATCTACTGTCATTATATTACCTGGTCTACCATCTACTGTCATTATATTGACCTGGTCTACCATCTACTGTCATTATATTACCTGGTCTACCATCTACTGTCAATATATTACCCTGGTCTACCATCTACTGTCATTATATTACCCTGGTCTACCATCTACTGTCATTATATTACCCTGGTCTATCATCTACTGTCATTATATTACCTGGTCTACCATCTACTGTCATTATATTAACCTGGTCTACCCTCTACTGTCATTATATTACCCTGGTCTACCATCTACTGTCATTATATTACCCTGGTCTACCATCTACTGTCATTATATTACCCTGGTCTACCTCTACTGTCATTATATTACCATGGTCGACCATCTACTGTCATTATATTACCCTGGTCTACCATCTACTGTCATTATATTACCTTGTCTACCATCTACTGTCAATATATTACCCTCTACTGTCATTATATTACCCTGGTCTACCATCTACTGTCATTATATTACCCTGGTCAACCATCTACTGTCATAATATTACCCTGGTCTACCATCTACTGTCATTATATTACCCTGGTCTACCATCTACTGTCATTATATTACCCTGGTCTACCATCTACTGTCATTATATTACCCTGGTCTACCATCTACTGTCATTATATTAACCTGGTCTACCATCTACTGTCATTATATTACCCTGGTTACCATCTACTGTCATTATATTACCCTGGTCTGCCATCTACTGTCATTATATTACCCTCTACTGTCATTATATTACCCTGGTCTACCATCTACTGTCATTCTATTACACTGGTCAACCATCTACTGTCATTATATTACCCTGGTCTACCATCTACTGTCATTATATTACCCTGGTCTACCATCTACTGTCATTATATTAACCTGGTCTACCATCTACTGTCATTATATTACCCTCTACTGTCATTATATTACCCTGGTCTGCCATCTACTGTCATTATATTACCCAGGTCAACCATCTACTGTCATTATATTACCCTGGTCTACCCTCTACTGTCACTATATTACCATGGTCTACCATGTACTGTCATAATTTTACCCTGGTCTACCCTCTACTGTCATTATATTACCCTGGTCTACCATCTACTGTCATTATATTACCCTGGTCTGCCATCTACTGTCATTATATTACCCTCTACTGTCATTATATTACCCTGGTCTACCATCTACTGTCAATATATTACCCCAGTCTATCATCTACTGTCATTATATTACCCTGGTCTACCATCTACTGTCCTTATATTACCCTGGTCTATCATCTACTGTCAATATATTACCCCAGTCTACCATCTACTGTCATTATATTGACCTGGTCAACCATCTACTGTCATGATATTACCCTGGTCTACCATCTACTGTCACTATATTACCCTGGTCTAAACTCTACTGCCATTATATTACCCTGGTCTACCATCTACTGTCACTAGATTACACTGGTCTACCCTCTACTGTGATTATATTACCCTGGTCTACCATTTACTGTAATTATATTACTCTGGTCTACCATCTACTGTCATTATATTACCCTGTTCTACCATCTACTGTCATTATATTACCCTGGTCTACCATCTACTGTCACTATATTACCCTGGTCTAAACTCTACTGCCATTATATTACCCTGGTCTACCATCTACTGTCACTAGATTACACTGGTCTACCCTCTACTGACATTATATTACCCTGGTATACAATCTACTGTCATTATATTACCCTGGTCAACCATCTACTGTCATTATATTACCCTGGTCTACCATCTACTGTCATTATATTACCCTGGTCTACCATCTACTGTCATTATATTAACCTGGTCTACCATCTACTGTCATTATATTACACTGGTCTACCATCTACTGTCATTATATTACCTGTTCTACCATCTACTGTCATTATATTACCCTGGTCTACCATCTACTGTCACTATATTACCCTGGTCTACCATCTACTGTCATTATATTACCCTGGTCTACCATCTACTGTCATTATATTACCCTGGTCTACCATCTACTGTCATTATATTACCCTGGTCTAACCATCTACTGTCATTATATTACCCTGGTCTACCATCTACTGTCATTATATTACCCTGGTCTACCATCTACTGTCATTATATTACCCCTGGTCTACCATCTACTGTCATTATATTACCTGGTCTACCATCTACTGTCATTATATTACCCTGGTCTACCATCTACTGTCATTATATTACCCTGGTCTACCATCTACTGTCATTATATTACCCTGGTCTACCATCTACTGTCATTATATTACCCTGGTCTACCATCTACTGTCATTATATTACCCTGTTCTACCATCTACTGTCATTATATTACCCTGGTCTACCATCTACTGTCACTATATTACCCTGGTCTAACCATCTACTGTCATTATATTACCCTGGTCTACCATCTACTGTCATTATATTACTCTGGTCTACCATCTACTGTCATTATATTACCCTGGTCTACCATCTACTGTCATTATATTACCCTGTTCTACCATCTACTGTCATTATATTAAACTGGTCTACCATCTGCTGTCATTATATTACCCTGTTCTACCATCTACTGTCATTATATTACCCTGGTCTACCATCTACTGTCATTATATTACACTGGTCTACCCTCTACTGTCATTATATTATCCTGGTCTACCATCTACTGTCATTATATTACCCTGGTCTACCATCTACTGTCACTATATTACCCTGGTCTAAACTCTACTGCCATTATATTACCCTGGTCTACCATCTACTGTCATTATATTACCCTGGTATACCATCTACTGTCATTATATTGACCTGATCTACCATCTACTGTCATTATATTAACCTGGTCTACCATCTACTGTCATTATATTACCCTGGTCTACCATCTACTGTCATTTTATTAACCTGGTCTACCATCTACTGTCATTATATTACCCTGGTCTACCATCTACTGTCATTATATTACCCTGGTCTACCATCTACCGTCATTATTTTACCCTGGTCTACCATCTACTGTCATTATATTACCCTGGTCTACCATCTACCGTCATTAACCTGATCTACCATCTACTGTCATTATATTACCCTGGTCTACCATCTACTGTCATTATATTACCCTGGTCTACCATCTACTGTCATTATATTACCCTGGTCTACCCATCTACTGTCATTATATTACCCTGGTCTACCATCTACTGTCATTATATTACCCTGGTCTACCATCTACTGTCATTATATTACTGGTCTACCTCTACTGTCATTATATTACCCTGGTCTACCATCTACTGTCATTATATTACCCTGGTCTACCATCTACTGTCATTATATTACCCTGTTCTACCATCTACTGTCATTATATTAACCTGGTCTACCATCTACTGTCACTATATGGTCCCATCTACTGTCATTATATTACCCTGGTCTACCATCTACTGTCATTATATTACCCTGGTCTATCATCTACTGTCATTATATTACCCTGGTCTACCATCTACTGTCATTATATTACCCTGGTCTACCATCTACTGTCATTATATTACCCTGGTCTACCATCTACTGTCATTATATTACCCTGGTCTACCATCTACTGTCATTATATTACCCTGGTCTACCATCTACTGTCATTATATTACCCTGGTCTACCATCTACTGTCATTATATTACCCTGGTCTACCATCTACTGTCATTATATTACCCTGGTCTACCATCTACTGTCATTATATTACCCTGGTCTACCATCTACTGTCATTATATTAACCTGGTCTACCATCTACTGTCATTATATTACCTGGTCTACCATCTACTGTCATTATATTACCCTGGTCTGCCATCTACTGTCATTATATTACCCTGGTCAACCATCTACTGTCATTATATTACCCTGGTCTACCATCTACTGTCATTATATTACCCTGGTCTACCATCTACTGTCATTATATTAACCCTGGTCTACCATCTACTGTCATTATATTACCCTGGTCTACCATCTACTGTCATTATATTACCCTGGTCTACCATCTACTGTCATTATATTACCCTGGTCTACCATCTACTGTCATTATATTACCCTGGTCTACCATCTACTGTCATTATATTACCCTCTACTGTCATTATATTACCCTGGTCTACCATCTACTGTCATTATATTACCCTGGTCTACCATCTACTGTCATTATATTACCCTGTTCTACCTTCTACTGTCATTATATTAACCTGGTCTACCATCTACTGTCACTATATTACCATCTACTGTCATTTTATTACCCTGGTCTACCATCTACTGTCATTATATTACCCCTGGTCTATCATCTACTGTCATTATATTACCCTGGTCTACCATCTACTGTCATTATATTAACCTAGTCTACCATCTACTGTCATTATATTACCCTGGTCTAAACCTCTACTGTCATTATATTACCCTGGTCTACCATCTACTGTCATTATATTACCCTGGTCTACCATCTACTGTCATTATATTGACCTGATCTACCATCTACTGTCATTATATTACCCTGGTCTACCATCTACTGTCATTATATTACCCTGGTCTACCATCTACTGTCATTATATTACCCTCTACTGTCATTATATTACCCTGGTCTACCATCTACTGTCATTATATTACCCTGGTCAACCATCTACTGTCATTATATTACCCTGGTCTACCATCTACTGTCATTATATTACCCTGGTCTACCATCTACTGTCAATATATTACCCTCTACTGTCATTATATTACCCTGGTCTACCATCTACTGTCATTATATTACCCTGGTCAACCATCTACTGTCATTATATTACCCTGGTCTACCCTCTACTGTCACTATATTACCATGGTCGACCATCTACTGTCATTATATTACCCTGGTCTACCATCTACTGTCATTATACTACTCTTGTCTACCATCTACTGTCAATATATTACCCTCTACTGTCATTATATTACCCTGGTCTACCATCTACTGTCATTATATTACCCTGGTCAACCATCTACTGTCATAATATTACCCTGGTCTACCCTCTACTGTCATTATATTACCCTGGTCTACCATCTACTGTCACTATATTACCCTGGTCTTCCATCTACTGTCATTATATTACCCTCTACTGTCATTATATTACCCTGGTCTACCATCTACTGTCATTCTATTACACTGGTCAACCATCTACTGTCATTATATTACCCTGGTCTACCATCTACTGTCATTATATTACCCTGGTCTACCATCTACTGTCATTATATTAACCTGGTATACCATCTACTGTCATTATATTACCCTCTACTGTCATTATATTACCCTGGTCTGCCATCTACTGTCATTATATTACCCTGGTCAACCATCTACTGTCATTATATTACCCTGGTCTACCCTCTACTGTCACTATATTACCATGGTCTGCCATCTACTGTCATTATATTACCCTCTACTGTCATTATATTACCCTGGTCTACCATCTACTGTCATTATATTACCCTCTACTGTCATTATATTACCCTGGTCTACCATCTACTGTCAATATATTACCCCAGTCTATCATCTACTGTCATTATATTACCCTGGTCTACCATCTACTGTCCTTATATTACCCTGGTCTACCATCTACTGTCATTATATTACCCCTGGTCTACCATCTACTGTCATTATATTGACCTGGTCTACCATCTACTGTCATTATATTACCCTGGTCTACCATCTACTGTCATATATATTACCCTCTACTGTCATTATATTACCCTGGTCTACCATCTACTGTCATTATATTACCCTGGTCAACCATCTACTGTCATTATATTACCCTGGTCTACCATCTACTGTCATTATATTACCCTGGTCTACCATCTACTGTCATTATATTACCCTGGTCTTCCATCTACTGTCATTATATTACCCTGGTTACCCTCTACTGTCATTATATTACCCTGGTCTACCATCTACTGTCATTATATTACCCTGGTCTACCATCTACTGTCATTATATTACCCTGGTCTACCATCTACTGTCATTATATTACCCTGGTCTACCATCTACTGTCATTATATTACCCTGGTCTACCATCTACTGTCATTATATTACCCTGGTCTACCATCTACTGTCATTATATTACCCTCTACTGTCATTATATTACCCTGGTCTACCATCTACTGTCATTATATTACCCTGGTCTATCATCTACTGTCATTATATTACCCTGGTCTACCATCTACTGTCCTTATATTACCCTGGTCTATCATCTACTGTCATATATTACCCTGGTCTACCATCTACTGTCATTATATTGACCTGGTCTACCATCTACTGTCATTATATTACCCTGGTCTACCATCTACTGTCATTATATTACCCTGGTCTACCATTCTACTGTCATTATATTACACTGGTCTACCATCTACTGTCATTATATTACCCTGTTCTTCCATCTACTGTCATTATATTACCCTGGTCTACCATCTACTGTCACTATATTACCCTGGTCTACCTCTACTGTCATTATATTACCCTGGTCTACCATCTACTGTCATTATATTACACTGGTCTACCATCTACTGTCATTATATTACCTGGTCTACCCTCTACTGTCATTATATTACCCTGGTCTACCATCTACTGTCATTATATTACCCTGGTCAACCATCTACTGTCATTATATTACCCTGGTCTACCATCTACTGTCATTATATTACCCTGGTCTACCATCTACTGTCATTATATTACCCTGGTCTACCCTCTACTGTCATTATATTACCCTGGTCTACCATCTACTGTCACTATATTACCCTGGTCTAAACTCTACTGCCATTATATTACCCTGGTCTACCATCTACTGTCATTATATTACCCTGGTATACCATCTACTGTCATTATATTGACCTGATCTACCATCTACTGTCATTATATTAACCTGGTCTACCATCTACTGTCATTATATTGACCTGATCTACCATCTACTGTCATTATATTAACCCTGGTCTACCATCTACTGTCATTATATTACCCTGGTCTACCATCTACTGTCATTATATTACCCTGGTCTACCATCTACTGTCATTATATTACCCTGGTCTATCATCTACTGTCATTATATTACCCTGGTCTACCATCTACTGTCATTATATTAACCTGGTCTACCATCTACTGTCATTATATTACCTGGTCTACCATCTACTGTCATTATATTACCCTGGTCTACCATCTACTGTCATTATATTACCCTGGTCTACCATCTACTGTCATTATATTACCCTGGTCTACCATCTACTGTCATTATATTACCCTGGTCTACCATCTACTGTCATTATATTACCCTGGTCTACCATCTACTGTCATTATATTACCCTGGTCTACCATCTACTGTCATTATATTACCCTGGTCTACCATCTACTGTCATTATATTACCCTGGTCAACCATCTACTGTCATTATATTACCTGGTCTACCATCTACTGTCATTATATTACCCTGGTCTACCATCTACTGTCATTATATTACCTGGTCTACCTCTACTGTCATTATATTACCCTGGTCTACCATCTACTGTCATTATATTACCTGGTCTACCATCTACTGTCATTATATTACCCTGGTCTACCATCTACTGTCATTATATTACCTGGTCTACCATCTACTGTCATTATATTAACCTGGTCTACCATCTACTGTCATTATATTGACCTGGTCTACCATCTACTGTCATTATATTACCCTGGTCTACCATCTACTGTCATTATATTACCCTGGTCTACCATCTACTGTCATTATATTACCTGGTCTACCATCTACTGTCATTATATTACCCTGGTCTACCATCTACTGTCATTATATTACCCTGGTCTACCATCTACTGTCATTATATTAACCTGGTCTACCCTCTACTGTCATTATATTACCTGGTCTACCATCTACTGTCATTATATTACCCTGGTCTACCATCTACTGTCATTATATTACCCTGGTCTACCATCTACTGTCATTATATTACCCTGGTCTACCATCTACTGTCAATATATTACCTGGTCTACCATCTACTGTCATTATATTACCCTGGTCTACCATCTACTGTCATTATATTACCCTCTACTGTCATTATATTACCCTGGTCTACCATCTACCGTCATTATATTACCCTGGTCAACCATCTACTGTCATTATATTACCCTGGTCTACCATCTACTGTCATTATATTACCCTGGTCTACCATCTACTGTCAATATATTACCCTCTACTGTCATTATATTACCCTGGTCTACCATCTACTGTCATTATATTACCCTGGTCTACCATCTACTGTCATTATATTACCCTGGTCTACCATCTACTGTCATTATATTACCCTGGTCAACCATCTACTGTCATTATATTACCCTGGTCTACCCTCTACTGTCACTATATTACCATGGTCGACCATCTACTGTCAATATATTACCCTCTACTGTCATTATATTACCCTGGTCTACCATCTACTGTCATTATATTACCCTGGTCAACCATCTACTGTCATAATATTACCCTGGTCTACCCTCTACTGTCATTATATTACCCTGGTCTACCATCTACTGTCACTATATTACCCTGGTCTTCCATCTACTGTCATTATATTACCCTCTACTGTCATTATATTACCCTGGTCTACCATCTACTGTCATTCTATTACACTGGTCAACCATCTACTGTCATAATTTTACCCTGGTCTACCCTCTACTGTCATTATATTACCCTGGTCTACCATCTACTGTCACTATATTAACCTGGTCTACCATCTACTGTCATTATATTACCCTCTACTGTCATTATATTACCCTGGTCTGCCATCTAATGCCATTATATTACCCTGGTCAACCATCTACTGTCATTATATTACCCTGGTCTACCATCTACTGTCACTAGATTACACTGGTCTACCCTCTACTGACATTATATTCCCCTGGCCTACCCTCTACTGTCATTATATTACCCTGGTCTACCATCTACTGTTATTATACTACCCTCTACTGTCATTATATTACCATGGCCTACCCTCTACTGTCATTATATTACCCTGGTCTACCATCTACTGTCAATATATTACCCCAGTCTATCATCTACTGTCATTATATTACCCTGGTCTACCATCTACTGTCCTTATATTACCCTGGTCTACCATCTACTGTCATATATTACCCTGGTCTACCATCTACTGTCATTATATTACCCTGTTCTACCATCTACTGTCATTATATTACCCTGGTCTACCATCTACTGTCATTATATTACACTGGTCTACCATCTACTGTCATTATATTACCCTGGTCTACCATCTACTGTCATTATATTACCCTGGTCTACCATCTACTGTCATTATATTACCCTGGTATACCATCTACTGTCATTATATTGACCTGATCTACCATCTACTGTCATTATATTAACCTGGTCTACCATCTACTGTCATTATATTGACCTGATCTACCATCTACTGTCATTATATGAACCTGGTTTACCATCTACTGTCAATATATTACCCTGGTCTACCATCTACTGTCATTATATTACTCTGGTCTACCATCTACTGTCAGTATATTACCCTGGTCTATCATCTACTGTCATTATATTACCCTGGTCTACCATCTACTGTCATTATATTACCTGGTCTACCATCTACTGTCATTATATTACCCTGGTCTACCATCTACTGTCATTATATTACCCTGGTCAACCATCTACTGTCATTATATTACCCTGGTCTACCATCTACTGTCATTATATTACCCTGGTCTACCATCTACTGTCATTATATTAACCTGGTCTACCATCTACTGTCATGATATTACCCTGGTCTACCATCTACTGTCATTATATTACCCTCTACTGTCATTATATTACCCCGGTCTACCATCTACTGTCATTATATTACCCTGGTCAACCATCTACTGTTATATATTACCCTTGTCTACCATCTACTGTCATTATATTACCCTGGTCTACCATCTACTGTCATTATATTACCCTGGTCTACCATCTACTGTCAATATATTACCCTGGTCTACCATCTACTGTCATTATATTACCCTGGTCTACCATCTACTGTCATTATATTACCCTGGTCTACCATCTACTGTCATTATATTACCCTGGTCTGCCATCTACTGTCATTATATTACCCATCTACTGTCATTATATTACCCTGGTCTACCATCTACTGTCATTCTATTACACTGGTCTACCATCTACTGTCATTATATTACCCTGGTCTACCATCTACTGTCATTATATTACCCTGGTCTACCATCTACTGTCATTATATTAACCTGGTCTACCATCTACTGTCATTATATTACCCTCTACTGTCATTATATTACCCTGGTCTGCCATCTACTGTCATTATATTACCCTGGTCAACCATCTACTGTCATTATATTACCCTGGTCTACCCTCTACTGTCACTATATTACCATGGTCTACCATGTACTGTCATAATTTTACCCTGGTCTACCCTCTACTGTCATTATATTACCCTGGTCTACCATCTACTGTCACTATATTACCCTGGTCTGCCATCTACTGTCATTATATTACCCTCTACTGTCATTATATTACCCTGGTCTACCATCTACTGTCAATATATTACCCCAGTCTATCATCTACTGTCATTATATTACCCTGGTCTACCATCTACTGTCCTTATATTACCCTGGTCTATCATCTACTGTCAATATATTACCCCAGTCTACCATCTACTGTCATTATATTGACCTGGTCAACCATCTACTGTCATTATATTACCCTGGTCTACCATCTACTGTCATTATATTACCCTGGTCTACCATCTATCTACTGTCATTATATTACCCTGGTCTACCATCTACTGTCATTATATTACACTGGTCTACCATCTACTGTCATTATATTACCCTGGTCTACCATCTACTGTCATTATATTACCCTGGTCTACCATCTACTGTCATTATATTACCCTGGTCTACCATCTACTGTCATTATATTACCCTGGTCTACCATCTACTGTCACTATATTACCCTGGTCTAAACTCTACTGTCATTATATTACCCTGGTCTACCATCTACTGTCATTATATTACCCTGGTCTACCATCTACTGTCATTATATTACCCTGGTCTACCATCTACTGTCATTATATTACCCTGGTCTACCATCTACTGTCATTATATTACCTGGTCTACCATCTACTGTCATTATATTACCCTGGTCTACCATCTACTGTCATTATATTACCCTGGTCTACCATCTACTGTCATTATATTACCCTGGTCTACCATCTACTGTCATTATATTACCCTGGTCTACCATCTACTGTCATTATATTACCCTGGTCTACCATCTACTGTCATTATATTACCCTGGTCTACCATCTACTGTCATTATATTACCCTGGTCTACCATCTACTGTCATTATATTACCTGGTCTACCATCTACTGTCACTATATTACCCTGGTCTACCATCTACTGTCATTATATTACCCTGGTCTACCATCTACTGTCATTATATTACCCTGGTCTACCATCTACTGTCATTATATTATTACCCTGGTCTACCATCTACTGTCATTATATTACCCTGGTCTACCATCTACTGTCATTATATTACCCTGGTCTACCATCTACTGTCATTATATTACCCTGGTCTACCATCTACTGTCATTATATTACCCTGGTCTACCATCTACTGTCATTATATTACCCTGGTCTACCATCTACTGTCATTATATTACCCTGGTCTACCATCTACTGTCATTATATTACCCTGGTCTACCATCTACTGTCATTATATTACCCTGGTCTACCATCTACTGTCATTATATTACCCTGGTCTACCATCTACTGTCATTATATTACCTGGTCTACCATCTACTGTCATTATATTACCCTGGTCTACCATCTACTGTCATTATATTACCCTGGTCTACCATCTACTGTCATTATATTACCCTGGTCTACCATCTACTGTCATTATATTACCCTGGTCTACCATCTACTGTCATTATATTACCTGGTCTACCATCTACTGTCATTATATTACCCTGGTCTACCATCTACTGTCATTATATTACCCTGGTCTACCATCTACTGTCATTATATTACCCTGGTCTACCATCTACTGTCATTATATTACCCTGGTCTACCATCTACTGTCATTATATTACCCTGGTCTACCATCTACTGTCATTATATTACCCTGGTCTACCATCTACTGTCATTATATTACCTGATCTACCATCTACTGTCATTATATTAACCTGGTCTACCATCTACTGTCATTATATTACCTGGTCTACCATCTACTGTCATTATATTACCTGGTCTACCATCTACTGTCAATATATTACCCTGGTCTACCATCTACTGTCATTATATTACCTGGTCTACCATCTACTGTCATTATATTACCCTGGTCTACCATTTACTGTCATTATATTACCCTAGTCTACCATCTACTGTCATTATATTACCCTGGTCTACCATCTACTGTCATTATATTACCTGGTCTACCATCTACTGTCATTATATTACCCTGGTCTACCATCTACTGTCATTATATTACCCTGGTCTACCATCTACTGTCATTATATTACCCTGGTCTACCATCTACTGTCATTATATTACCTGGTCTACCATCTACTGTCATTATATTACCCTCTACTGTCATTATATTACCCTGGTCTACCATCTACTGTCATTATATTACCCTGGTCTACCATCTACTGTCATTATATTACCCTGGTCTACCATCTACTGTCATTATATTACCCTGGTCTACCATCTACTGTCATTATATTACCCTGGTCTACCCTCTACTGTCATTATATTACCCTGGTCTACCATCTACTGTCATTATATTACCCTGGTCTATCATCTACTGTCATTATATTACCCTGGTCTACCATCTACTGTCATTATATTACCCTGGTCTACCATCTACTGTCATTATATTACCCTGGTCTACCATCTACTGTCATTATATTACCCTGGTCTACCATCTACTGTCATTATATTACCCTGGTCTACCATCTACTGTCATTATATTACCCTGGTCTACCATCTACTGTCATTATATTACCCTGGTCTACCATCTACTGTCATTATATTACCCTGGTCTACCATCTACTGTCATTATATTACCCTGGTCTACCATCTACTGTCATTATATTACCTGGTCTACCATCTACTGTCATTATATTACCCTCTACTGTCATTATATTACCCTGGTCTACCATCTACTGTCATTATATTACCCTGGTCAACCATCTACTGTCATTATATTACCCTGGTCTACCATCTACTGTCATTATATTACCCTGGTCTACCATCTACTGTCATTATATTACCTGGTCTACCATCTACTGTCATTATATTATTACCATCTACTGTCATTATATTACCCTGGTCTACCATCTACTGTCATTATATTACCCTGGTCTACCATCTACTGTCATTATATTACCCTGGTCTACCATCTACTGTCATTATATTACCCTGGTCTACCATCTACTGTCATTATATTACCCTGGTCTACCATCTACTGTCATTATATTACCCTGGTCTACCATCTACTGTCATTATATTACCCTGGTCTACCATCTACTGTCATTATATTACCCTGGTCTACCATCTACTGTCATATTATATTACCCTCTACTGTCATTATATTACCCTGGTCTACCATCTACTGTCATTATATTACCCTGGTCTACCATCTACTGTCATTATATTACCCTGGTCTACCATCTACTGTCATTATATTACCCTGGTCTACCATCTACTGTCATTATATTACCCTGGTCTAACCATCTACTGTCATTATATTACCCTGGTCTACCATCTACTGTCATTATATTACCCTGGTCTACCATCTACTGTCATTATATTACCTGGTCTACCATCTACTGTCATTATATTACCCTGGTCTACCATCTACTGTCATTATATTACCCTGGTCTACCATCTACTGTCATTATATTACCCTGGTCTACCATCTACTGTCATTATATTACCCTGGTCTACCATCTACTGTCATTATATTACCCTGGTCTACCATCTACTGTCATTATATTACCCTGGTCTACCATCTACTGTCATTATATTACCCTGGTCTACCATCTACTGTCATTATATTACCCTGGTCTACCATCTACTGTCATTATATTACCCTGGTCTACCATCTACTGTCATTATATTACCCTGGTCTACCATCTACTGTCATTATATTACCCTGGTCTACCATCTACTGTCATTATATTACCTGGTCTACCATCTACTGTCATTATATTACCCTGGTCTACCATCTACTGTCATTATATTACCCTGGTCTACCATCTACTGTCATTATATTACCCTGGTCTACCATCTACTGTCATTATATTACCCTGGTCTACCATCTACTGTCATTATATTACCCTGGTCTACCATCTACTGTCATTATATTACCCTGGTCTACCATCTACTGTCATTATATTACCCTGGTCTACCATCTACTGTCATTATATTACCCTGGTCTACCATCTACTGTCATTATATTACCTGGTCTACCTACTGTCATTATATTACCCTGGTCTACCATCTACTGTCATTATATTACCTGGTCAACCATCTACTGTCATTATATTACCCTGGTCTACCATCTACTGTCATTATATTACCCTGGTCTACCATCTACTGTCATTATATTACCCTGGTCTACCATCTACTGTCATTATATTACCCTCTACTGTCATTATATTACCCTGGTCTACCATCTACTGTCATTATATTACCCTGGTCTACCATCTACTGTCATTATATTACCCTGGTCTACCATCTACTGTCATTATATTACCCTGGTCTACCATCTACTGTCATTATATTACCCTGGTCTACCCTCTACTGTCATTATATTACCCTGGTCTACCATCTACTGTCATTATATTACCCTGGTCTACCATCTACTGTCATTATATTACCCTGGTCTACCATCTACTGTCATTATATTACCCCTGGTCTACCATCTACTGTCATTATATTACCCTGGTCTACCATCTACTGTCATTATATTACCCTGGTCTACCATCTACTGTCATTATATTACCTGGTCTACCATCTACTGTCATTATATTACCCTGGTCTACCATCTACTGTCATTATATTACCCTGGTCTACCATCTACTGTCATTATATTATTACCCTCTACTGTCATTATATTACCCTGGTCTACCATCTACTGTCATTATATTACCCTGGTCTACCATCTACTGTCATTATATTACCCTGGTCTACCATCTACTGTCATTATATTACCCTGGTCTACCATCTACTGTCATTATATTACCCTGGTCTACCATCTACTGTCATTATATTACCCTGGTCCTCTACTGTCATTATATTACCCTGGTCTACCATCTACTGTCATTATATTACCCTGGTCAACCATCTACTGTCATTATATTACCCTGGTCTACCCTCTACTGTCACTATATTACCATGGTCTACCATCTACTGTCATTATATTACCCTGGTCTACCCTGGTCTACTGTCATTATATTACCCTGGTCTACCATCTACTGTCATTATATTACCCTCTACTGTCATTATATTACCCTGGTCTACCATCTACTGTCAATATATTACCCCAGTCTATCATCTACTGTCATTATATTACCCTGGTCTACCATCTACTGTCCTTATATTACCCTGGTCTATCATCTACTGTCAATATATTACCCCAGTCTACCATCTACTGTCATTATATTACCCTGGTCAACCATCTACTGTCATTATATTACCCTGGTCTACCCTCTACTGTCACTATATTACCATGGTCGACCATCTACTGTCATTATATTACACTGGTCTACCATCTACTGTCATTATATTACCCTGTTCTACCATCTACTGTCATTATATTACCCTGGTCTACCATCTACTGTCATTATATTACCCTGGTCTAAACATCTACTGTCATTATATTACCCTGGTCTACCATCTACTGTCACTATATTACACTGGTCTACCCTCTACTGTCATTATATTACCCTCTACTGTCATTATATTACCCTGGTCTACCATCTACTGTCATTATATTACCCTGGTCTACCATCTACTGTCATTATATTACCCTGGTCTACCATCTACTGTCATTATATTACCTGGTCTACCATCTACTGTCATTATATTACCCTGGTCTACCATCTACTGTCATTATATTACCCTGGTCTACCATCTACTGTCATTATATTACCTGGTCTACCATCTACTGTCATTATATTACCTGGTCTACCATCTACTGTCATTATATTATGGTCTACCATCTACTGTCATTATATTACCCTGGTCTACCATCTACTGTCATTATATTACCCTGGTCTACCATCTACTGTCATTATATTACCCTGGTCTACCATCTACTGTCATTATATTACCCTGGTCTACCATCTACTGTCATTATATTACCCTGGTCTACCATCTACTGTCATTATATTACCCTGGTCTACCATCTACTGTCATTATATTACCCTCTACTGTCATTATATTACCCTGGTCTACCATCTACTGTCAATATATTACCCCAGTCTATCATCTACTGTCATTATATTACCCTGGTCTACCATCTACTGTCATTATATTACCCTGGTCTACCATCTACTGTCATTTTATTACCCTGGTCTACCATCTACTGTCAGTATACCCCAGTCTATCATCTACTGTCATTATATTACCCTGGTCTACCATCTACTGTCATTATATTAACCTAGTCTACCATCTACTGTCACTATATTACCCTGGTCTAAACTCTACTGCCATTATATTACCCTGGTCTACCATCTACTGTCATTATATTACCCTGGTATACCATCTACTGTCATTATATTGACCTGATCTACCATCTACTGTCATTATATTGACCTGATCTACCATCTACTGTCATTATATTAACCTGGTCTACCATCTACTGTCAATATATTACCCTGGTCTACCATCTACTGTCATTATATTACCCTGGTCTACCATCTACTGTCAATATATTACCCTCTACTGTCATTATATTACCCTGGTCTACCATCTACCGTCATTATATTACCCTGGTCAACCATCTACTGTCATTATATTACCCTGGTCTACCATCTACTGTCATTATATTACCCTGGTCTACCATCTACTGTCATTATATTACCCTGGTCTACCATCTACTGTCATTATATTACCCTGGTCTACCATCTACTGTCATTATATTACCTCTACTGGTCTACCATCTACTGTGAGTATATTACCCTGGTCTACCATTTACTTTCATTATATTACCCTAGTCTACCATCTACTGTCATTATATTACCCTGGTCTACCATCTACTGTCATTATATTACCTCTACTGTCATTATATTACCATGGTCTTCCATCTACTGTCATAATATTACCCTGGTCTACCATCTACCATCATTATATTACCCTGGTCAACCATCTACTGTCATTATATTACCCTGGTCTACCATCTACTGTCATTATATTACCCTGGTCTACCATCTACTGTCATATATTACCCTCTACTGTCATTATATTACCCTGGTCTACCATCTACTGTCATTATATTACCCTGGTCAACCATCTACTGTCATTATATTACCCTGGTCTACCCTCTACTGTCACTATATTACCATGGTCGACCATCTACTGTCATTATATTACCCTGGTCTACCATCTACTGTCATTATACTACTCTTGTCTACCATCTACTCTCAATATATTACCCTCTACTGTCATTATATTACCCTGGTCTACCATCTACTGTCATTATATTACCCTGGTCAACCATCTACTGTCATAATATTACCCTGGTCTACCCTCTACTGTCATTATATTACCCTGGTCTACCATCTACTGTCACTATATTACCCTGGTCTTCCATCTACTGTCATTATATTACCCTCTACTGTCATTATATTACCCTGGTCTACCATCTACTGTCATTCTATTACACTGGTCAACCATCTACTGTCATTATATTACCCTGGTCTACCATCTACTGTCATTATATTACCCTGGTCTACCATCTACTGTCATTATATTAACCTGGTCTACCATCTACTGTCATTATATTACCCTCTACTGTCATTATATTACCCTGGTCTGCCATCTACTGTCATTATATTACCCTGGTCAACCATCTACTGTCATTATATTACCCTGGTCTACCATCTACTGTCATTATATTACCCTGGTCTACCATCTACTGTCATTATATTAACCTGGTCTACCCTCTACTGTCATTATATTACCCTCTACTGTCATTATATTACCCTGGTCTACCCTCTACTGTCATTATATTACCCTGGTCTACCATCTACTGTCACTATATTACCCTGGTCTACCATCTACTGTCATTATATTACCCTCTACTGTCATTATATTACCCTGGTCTACCATCTACTGTCATTATATTACCCTGGTCTACCATCTACTGTCATTATATTACCCTGTTCTACCTTCTACTGTCATTATATTAACCTGGTCTACCATCTACTGTCACTATATTACCCTCTACTGTCATTTTATTACCCTGGTCTACCATCTACTGTCAGTATACCCCAGTCTATCATCTACTGTCATTATATTACCCTGGTCTACCATCTACTGTCATTATATTAACCTAGTCTACCATCTACTGTCACTATATTACCCTGGTCTAAACTCTACTGCCATTATATTACCCTGGTCTACCATCTACTGTCATTATATTACCCTGGTATACCATCTACTGTCATTATATTGACCTGATCTACCATCTACTGTCATTATATTAACCTGGTCTACCATCTACTGTCATTATATTGACCTGATCTACCATCTACTCTCATTATATTAACCTGGTCTACCATCTACTGTCAATATATTACCCTGGTCTACCATCTACTGTCATTATATTACTCTGGTCTACCATCTACTGTGAGTATATTACCCTGGTCTATCATCTACTGTCATTATATTACCCTGGTCTACCATCTACTGTCATTATATTAACCTGGTCTACCCTCTACTGTCATTATATTACCCTGGTCTACCATCTACTGTCATTATATTACCCTGGTCAACCATCTACTGTCATTATATTACCCTGGTCTACCATCTACTGTCAATATATTACCCTGGTCTACCATCTACTGTCATTATATTACTCTGGTCTACCATCTACTGTGAGTATATTACCCTGGTCTACCATTTACTTTCATTATATTACCCTAGTCTACCATCTACTGTCATTATATTACCCTGGTCTACCATCTACTGTCATTATATTACCCTCTACTGTCATTATATTACCCTGGTCTACCATCTACCATCATTATATTACCCTGGTCAACCATCTACTGTCATTATATTACCCTGGTCTACCATCTACTGTCATTATATTACCCTGGTCTACCATCTACTGTCATCTACTGTCAATATATTACCCTCTACTGTCATTATATTACCCTGGTCTACCATCTACTGTCATTATATTACCCTGGTCAACCATCTACTGTCATTATATTACCCTGGTCTACCATCTACTGTCATTATATTACCCTGGTCTACCATCTACTGTCATTATATTACCCTGGTCTACCATCTACTGTCATTATATTACCCTGGTCTACCATCTACTGTCATTATATTACCCTCTACTGTCATTATATTACCCTGGTCTACCATCTACTGTCATTATATTACCCTGGTCAACCATCTACTGTCATTATATTACCCTGGTCTACCCATCTACTGTCATTATATTACCCTGGTCTACCATCTACTGTCATTATATTACCCTGGTCTACCATCTACTGTCATTATATTGGTCCATCTACTGTCTTATCTACTGTCATCTACTGTCACCCTGGTACCATCTACTGTCATTATATTACCCTGGTCTACCATCTACTGTCATTATATATTACCCTGGTCTACCATCTACTGTCATTATATTACCCTGGTCTACCATCTACTGTCATTATATTACCCTGGTCTACCATCTACTGTCATTATATTACCCTGGTCTACCATCTACTGTCATTATATTACCCTGGTCTACCATCTACTGTCATTATATTACCCTGGTCTACCATCTACTGTCATTATATTACCCTTCCCATCTACTGTCATTATATTACCCTGGTCTACCATCTACTGTCATTATATTACCCTGGTCTACCATCTACTGTCATTATATTACCCTGGTCTACCATCTACTGTCATTATATTACCCTGGTCTACCATCTACTGTCATTATATTACCCTGGTCTACCATCTACTGTCATTATATTACCCTGGTCTACCATCTACTGTCATTATATTATATTACCCTGGTCTACCATCTACTGTCATTATATTACCCTGGTCTACCATCTACTGTCATTATATTACCCTGGTCTATTACCATCTACTGTCATTATATTACCCTGGTCTACCATCTACTGTCATTATATTACCTGGTCTACCATCTACTGTCATTATATTACCCTGGTCTACCATCTACTGTCATTATATTACCCTGGTCTACCATCTACTGTCATTATATCTACCCTCTACTGTCATTATATTACCCTGGTCTACCATCTACTGTCAATATATTACCCCAGTCTATCATCTACTGTCATTATATTACCCTGGTCTACCATCTACTGTCCTTATATTACCCTGGTCTATCATCTACTGTCAATATATTACCCCAGTCTACCATCTACTGTCATTATATTGACCTGGTCAACCATCTACTGTCATTATATTACCCTGGTCTACCATCTACTGTCATTATATTACCCTGGTCTACCATCTACTGTCATTATATTACCCTGGTCTACCATCTACTGTCATTATATTACCCTCTACTGTCATTATATTACCCTGGTCTGCCATCTGCTGTCATTATATTACCCTCTACTGTCATTATATTACCCTGGTCTACCATCTACTGTCATTATATTACACTGGTCTACCCTCTACTGTCATTATATTACCCTGGTCTACTGTCATGATATTACCCTGGTCTACCATCTACTGTCATTATATTACCCTGTACAACCATCTACTGTCATTATATTACCCTGGTCTACCCTCTACTGTCATTATATTACCCTGGTCTACCATCTACTGTCATTATATTACCCTGGTCTACCATCTACTGTCATTATATTACCCTGGTCTACCATCTACTGTCATTATATTACCCTGGTCTACCATCTACTGTCATTATATTACCCTGGTCTACCATCTACTGTCATTATATTACCCTGGTCTGTCATCTACTGTCATTATATTTACCCTGTCTACCATCTACTGTCATTATATTACCCTGGTCTACCATCTACTGTCATTATATTGTCCCTGGTCTCTCACCATCTACTGTCATTATATTACCCTGGTCTACCATCTACTGTCATTATATTACCCTGGTCTACCATCTACTGTCATTATATTACCCTGGTCTACCATCTACTGTCATTATATTACCCTGGTCTACCATCTACTGTCATATATATTACCCATCTACTGTCATTATATTACCCTGGTCTACCATCTACTGTCATTATATTACCCTGGTCTACCATCTACTGTCATTATATTACCCTGGTCTACCATCTACTGTCATTATATTACCCTGGTCTACCATCTACTGTCATATTACCCTGGTCTACCATCTACTGTCATTACCCTGGTCTACCATCTACTGTCATTATATTACCCTGGTCTACCATCTACTGTCAATATATTACCCTGGTCTACCATCTACTGTCATTATATTACTCTGGTCTACCATCTACTGTGAGTATATTACCCTGGTCTACCATTTACTTTCATTATATTACCCTAGTCTACCATCTACTGTCATTATATTACCCTGGTCTACCATCTACTGTCATTATATTGACCTGATCTACCATCTACTGTCATTATATTGACCTGATCTACCATCTACTCTCATTATATTAACCTGGTCTACCATGTACTGTCAATATATTACCCTGGTCTACCATCTACTGTCATTATATTACTCTGGTCTACCATCTACTGTGAGTATATTACCCTGGTCTATCATCTACTGTCATTATATTACCCTGGTCAACCATCTACTGTCATTATATTAACCTTTGTCTACCCTCTACTGTCATTATATTACCCTGGTCTACCATCTACTGTCATTATATTACCCTGGTCAACCATCTACTGTCATTATATTACCCTGGTCTACCATCTACTGTCAATATATTACCCTGGTCTACCATCTACTGTCATTATATTACTCTGGTCTACCATCTACTGTGAGTATATTACCCTGGTCTACCATTTACTTTCATTATATTACCCTAGTCTACCATCTACTGTCATTATATTACCCTGGTCTACCATCTACTGTCATTATATTACCCTCTACTGTCATTATATTACCCTGGTCTACCATTTACTTTCATTATATTACCCTAGTCTACCATCTACCATCATTATATTACCCTGGTCAACCATCTACTGTCATTATATTACCCTGGTCTACCATCTACTGTCATTATATTACCCTGGTCTACCATCTACTGTCAATATATTACCCTCTACTGTCATTATATTACCCTGGTCTACCATCTACTGTCATTATATTACCCTGGTCAACCATCTACTGTCATTATATTACCCTGGTCTACCCTCTACTGTCACTATATTACCATGGTCGACCATCTACTGTCATTATATTACCCTGGTCTACCATCTACTGTCATTATACTACTCTTGTCTACCATCTACTCTCAATATATTACCCTCTACTGTCATTATATTACCCTGGTCTACCATCTACTGTCATTATATTACCCTGGTCAACCATCTACTGTCATAATATTACCCTGGTCTACCCTCTACTGTCATTATATTACCCTGGTCTACCATCTACTGTCACTATATTACCCTGGTCTTCCATCTACTGTCATTATATTACCCTCTACTGTCATTATATTACCCTGGTCTACCATCTACTGTCATTCTATTACACTGGTCAACCATCTACTGTCATTATATTACCCTGGTCTACCATCTACTGTCATTATATTACCCTGGTCTACCATCTACTGTCATTATATTAACCTGGTCTACCATCTACTGTCATTATATTACCCTCTACTGTCATTATATTACCCTGGTCTGCCATCTACTGTCATTATATTACCCTGGTCAACCATCTACTGTCATTATATTACCCTGGTCTACCATCTACTGTCATTATATTACCCTGGTCTACCATCTACTGTCATTATATTAACCTGGTCTACCCTCTACTGTCATTATATTACCCTCTACTGTCATTATATTACCCTGGTCTACCCTCTACTGTCATTATATTACCCTGGTCTACCATCTACTGTCACTATATTACCCTGGTCTACCATCTACTGTCATTATTACCCTCTACTGTCATTATATTACCCTGGTCTACCATCTACTGTCATTATATTACCCTGGTCTACCATCTACTGTCATTATATTACCCTGTTCTACCTTCTACTGTCATTATATTAACCTGGTCTACCATCTACTGTCACTATATTACCCTCTACTGTCATTTTATTACCCTGGTCTACCATCTACTGTCAGTATACCCCAGTCTATCATCTACTGTCATTATATTACCCTGGTCTACCATCTACTGTCATTATATTAACCTAGTCTACCATCTACTGTCACTATATTACCCTGGTCTAAACTCTACTGCCATTATATTACCCTGGTCTACCATCTACTGTCATTATATTACCCTGGTATACCATCTACTGTCATTATATTGACCTGATCTACCATCTACTGTCATTATATTAACCTGGTCTACCATCTACTGTCATTATATTGACCTGATCTACCATCTACTCTCATTATATTAACCTGGTCTACCATCTACTGTCATTATATTACCCTGGTCTACCATCTACTGTCATTATACTACTCTTGTCTACCATCTACTGTCAATATATTACCCTCTACTGTCATTATATTACCCTGGTCTACCATCTACTGTCATTATATTACCCTGGTCTACCCTCTACTGTCATTATATTACCCTGGTCTACCATCTACTGTCATTATATTACCCTGGTCAACCATCTACTGTCATTATATTACCCTGGTCTACCATCTACTGTCAATATATTACCCTGGTCTACCATCTACTGTCATTATATTACTCTGGTCTACCATCTACTGTGAGTATATTACCCTGGTCTACCATTTACTTTCATTATATTACCCTAGTCTACCATCTACTGTCATTATATTACCCTGGTCTACCATCTACTGTCATTATATTACCCTCTACTGTCATTATATTACCCTGGTCTACCATCTACCATCATTATATTACCCTGGTCAACCATCTACTGTCATTATATTACCCTGGTCTACCATCTACTGTCATTATATTACCCTGGTCTACCATCTACTGTCAATATATTACCCTCTACTGTCATTATATTACCCTGGTCTACCATCTACTGTCATTATATTACCCTGGTCAACCATCTACTGTCATTATATTACCCTGGTCTACCCTCTACTGTCACTATATTACCATGGTCGACCATCTACTGTCATTATATTACCCTGGTCTACCATCTACTGTCATTATACTACTCTTGTCTACCATCTACTGTCAATATATTACCCTCTACTGTCATTATATTACCCTGGTCTACCATCTACTGTCATTATATTACCCTGGTCAACCATCTACTGTCATAATATTACCCTGGTCTACCCTCTACTGTCATTATATTACCCTGGTCTACCATCTACTGTCACTATATTACCCTGGTCTTCCATCTACTGTCATTATATTACCCTCTACTGTCATTATATTACCCTGGTCTACCATCTACTGTCATTCTATTACACTGGTCCATCATCATTATATTACCCTGGTCTACCATCTACTGTCATTATATTACCCATCTACTGTCATTATATTACCCTGGTCTACCATCTACTGTCATTATATTACCCTGGTCTACCATCTACTGTCATTATATTACCCTCTCTGTCATCTATATTACCCTGGTCTACCATCTACTGTCATTATATTACCCTGGTCTACCATCTACTGTCATTATATTACCCTGGTCTACCATCTACTGTCATTATATTACCTGGTCTACCATCTACTGTCATTATATTACCCTGGTCTACCATCTACTGTCATTATATTACCCTGGTCTACCATCTACTGTCATTATATTACCCTGGTCTGCCATCTACTGTCATTATATTACCCATCTACTGTCATTATATTACCCTGGTCTACCATCTACTGTCATTATATTACCCTGGTCTATCATCTACTGTCATTATATTACCCTGGTCTACCATCTACTGTCATTATATTACCCTGGTCTACCATCTACTGTCATTATATTACCCTGGTCTACCATCTACTGTCATTATATTACCCTGGTCTACCATCTACTGTCATTATATTACCCTGGTCTACCATCTACTGTCATTATATTACCCTGGTCTACCATCTACTGTCATTATATTACCCTGGTCTACCATCTACTGTCATTATATTACCCTGGTCTACCATCTACTGTCATTATATTACCCTGGTCTACCATCTACTGTCATTATATTACCCTGGTCTACCATCTACTGTCATTATATTACCCTGGTCTACCATCTACTGTCATTATATTACCCTGGTCTACCATCTACTGTCATTATATTACCCTGGTCTACCATCTACTGTCATTATATTACCCTGGTCTACCATCTACTGTCATTATATTACCCTGGTCCTGGTCTACCATCTACTGTCATTATATTACCCTGGTCTACCATCTACTGTCATTATATTACCCTGGTCTACCATCTACTGTCATTATATTACCCTGGTCTACCATCTACTGTCATTATATTACCCTGGTCTACCATCTACTGTCATTATATATTACCCATCTACTGTCATTATATTACCCTGGTCTACCATCTACTGTCATTATATTACCCTGGTCAACCATCTACTGTCATTATATTACCCTGGTCTACCATCTACTGTCACTATATTACCATGGTCTACCATCTACTGTCATTATATTACCCTGGTCTACCATCTACTGTCATTATACTACTACTCTGTCTACCATCTACTGTCAATATATTACCCTCTACTGTCATTATATTACCCTGGTCTACCATCTACTGTCATTATATTACCCTGGTCAACCATCTACTGTCATTATATTACCCTGGTCTACCTCTACTGTCATTATATTACCCTGGTCTACCATCTACTGTCATTATATTACCCTGGTCTACCATCTACTGTCATATTACCCTGGTCTACCATCTACTGTCATTATATTATTACCCTGGTCTACCATCTACTGTCACCATATTACACTGGTCAACCATCTACTGTCATTATATTACCCTGGTCTACCATCTACTGTCATTATATTACCCTGGTCTACCATCTACTGTCATTATATTACCCTGGTCTACCATCTACTGTCATTATATTACCCTCTACTGTCATTATATTACCCTGGTCTGCCATCTACTGTCATTATATTACCCTGGTCAACCATCTACTGTCATTATATTACCCTGGTCTACCATCTACTGTCAATATATTACCCTGGTCTACCATCTACTGCCATTATATTACCCTGGTCTACCATCTACTGTCAGTATATTACCCTGGTCTACCATCTACTGTCATTATATTACCTGGTCCCTACTGTCATTACCCTCTACTGTCATTATATTACCCTGGTCTACCATCTACTGTCATTATATTACCCTGGTCTACCATCTACTGTCATATATTACCCTCTACTGTCATTATATTACCCTGGTCTACCATCTACTGTCATTATATTACCCTGGTCTACCATCTACTGTCATTATATTACCCTGTTCTACCTTCTACTGTCATTATATTAACCTGGTCTACCATCTACTGTCACTATATTACCCTCTACTGTCATTTTATTACCCTGGTCTACCATCTACTGTCAGTATACCCCAGTCTATCATCTACTGTCATTATATTACCCTGGTCTACCATCTACTGTCATTATATTAACCTAGTCTACCATCTACTGTCACTATATTACCCTGGTCTAAACTCTACTGCCATTATATTACCCTGGTCTACCATCTACTGTCATTATATTACCCTGGTATACCATCTACTGTCATTATATTGACCTGATCTACCATCTACTGTCATTATATTAACCTGGTCTACCATCTACTGTCATTATATTGACCTGATCTACCATCTACTCTCATTATATTAACCTGGTCTACCATCTACTGTCAATATATTACCCTGGTCTACCATCTACTGTCATTATATTACTCTGGTCTACCATCTACTGTGAGTATATTACCCTGGTCTATCATCTACTGTCATTATATTACCCTGGTCTACCATCTACTGTCATTATATTAACCTGGTCTACCCTCTACTGTCATTATATTACCCTGGTCTACCATCTACTGTCATTATATTACCCTGGTCAACCATCTACTGTCATTATATTACCCTGGTCTACCATCTACTGTCAATATATTACCCTGGTCTACCATCTACTGTCATTATATTACTCTGGTCTACCATCTACTGTCAGTATATTACCCTGGTCTACCATTTACTTTCATTATATTACCCTAGTCTACCATCTACTGTCATTATATTACCCTGGTCTACCATCTACTGTCATTATATTACCCTCTACTGTCATTATATTACCCTGGTCTACCATCTACCATCATTATATTACCCTGGTCAACCATCTACTGTCATTATATTACCCTGGTCTACCATCTACTGTCATTATATTACCCTGGTCTACCATCTACTGTCAATATATTACCCTCTACTGTCATTATATTACCCTGGTCTACCATCTACTGTCATTATATTACCCTGGTCAACCATCACTGTCATTATATTACCCTGGTCTACCCTCTACTGTCACTATATTACCATGGTCGACCATCTACTGTCATTATATTACCCTGGTCTACCATCTACTGTCATTATACTACTCTTGTCTACCATCTACTGTCAATATATTACCCTCTACTGTCATTATATTACCCTGGTCTACCATCTACTGTCATTATATTACCCTGGTCAACCATCTACTGTCATAATATTACCCTGGTCTACCCTCTACTGTCATTATATTACCCTGGTCTACCATCTACTGTCACTATATTACCCTGGTCTTCCATCTACTGTCATTATATTACCCTCTACTGTCATTATATTACCCTGGTCTACCATCTACTGTCATTCTATTACACTGGTCAACCATCTACTGTCATTATATTACCCTGGTCTACCATCTACTGTCATTATATTACCCTGGTCTACCATCTACTGTCATTATATTAACCTGGTCTACCATCTACTGTCATTATATTACCCTCTACTGTCATTATATTACCCTGGTCTGCCATCTACTGTCATTATATTACCCTGGTCAACCATCTACTGTCATTATATTACCCTGGTCTACCCATCTACTGTCATTATATTACCCTGGTCTACCATCTACTGTCATTATATTACCCTGGTCTACCATCTACTGTCATTATATTACCCTGGTCTACCATCTACTGTCATTATATTACCCTGGTCTGCCATCTACTGTCATTATATTACCCTCTACTGTCTACTGTTATATTACCCTGGTCTACCATCTACTGTCATTATATTACCCTGGTCTACCATCTACTGTCATTATATTACCCTGGTCTACCATCTACTGTCATTATATTACCCTGGTCTACCATCTACTGTCATTATATTACCTGGTCTACCATCTACTGTCATTATATTGACCTGGTCAACCATCTACTGTCATGATATTACCCTGGTCTACCATCTACTGTCATTATATTACCCTGGTCTACCATCTACTGTCATTATATTACCCTGGTCTACCATCTACTGTCATTATATTACCCTGGTCTACCATCTACTGTCATTATATTACCCTGGTCTACCATCTACTGTCATTATATTACCCTGGTCTACCATCTACTGTCATTATATTACCCTGGTCTACCATCTACTGTCATTATATTACCCTGGTCTACCATCTACTGTCATTATATTACCTGGTCTACCATCTACTGTCATTATATTACCCTGGTCTACCATCTACTGTCATTATATTACCCTGGTCTACCATCTACTGTCATTATATTACCCTGGTCTACCATCTACTGTCATTATATTACCCTGGTCTACCATCTACTGTCATTATATTACCCTGGTCTACCATCTACTGTCATTATATTACCCTGGTCTACCATCTACTGTCATTATATTACCCTGGTCTACCATCTACTGTCATTATATTACCCTGGTCTACCATCTACTGTCATTATATTACCCTGGTCTACCATCTACTGTCATTATATTACCCTGGTCTACCATCTACTGTCATTATATTACCTGGTCTACCATCTACTGTCATTATATTACCCTGGTCTACCATCTACTGTCATTATATTACCCTGGTCTACCATCTACTGTCATTATATTACCCTGGTCTACCATCTACTGTCATTATATTACCATCTACTGTCATTATATTACCCTGGTCTACCATCTACTGTCATTATATTACCCTGGTCTACCATCTACTGTCATTATATTACCCTGGTCTACCATCTACTGTCATTATATTACCCTGGTCTACCATCTACTGTCAATATATTACCCTGGTCAACCATCTACTGTCATTATAATACCCTGGTCTACCATCTACTGTAATTATATTACCCTGGTCAAACATCTATGGTCATTATATTACCCTGGTCTACCATCTACTGTCATTATATTACCCTGGTCTACCATCTACTGTCATTATATTACCCTGGTCTACCATCTACTGTCATTATATTACCCTGGTCTACCATCTACTGTCATTATACCTGGTCTACCATCTACTGTCAATATATTACCCTCTACTGTCATTATATTACCCTGGTCTACCATCTACTGTCATTATATTACCCTGGTCTACCATCTACTGTCATTATATTACCCTGGTCTACCATCTACTGTCATTATATTACCCTGGTCTACCATCTACTGTCATTATATTACCCTGGTCTTCCATCTACTGTCATTATATTATATTACATTATCTACTGTCATTATATTACCCTGGTCTACCATCTACTGTCATTATATTACCCTGGTCTCAACCATCTACTGTCATTATATTACCCTGGTCTACCATCTACTGTCATTATATTACCCTGGTCTACCATCTACTGTCATTATATTACCCTGGTCTACCATCTACTGTCATTATATTATATCTACCATCTACTGTCATTATATTACCCTGGTCTACCATCTACTGTCATTATATTACCCTGGTCTACCATCTACTGTCATTATATTACCCTGGTTACCATCTACTGTCATTATATTACCCTGGTCTACCATCTACTGTCATTATATTACCCTGGTCTACCATCTACTGTCATTATATTACCCTGGTCTACCATCTACTGTCATTATATTACCCTGGTCTACCATCTACTGTCATTATATTACCCTGGTCTACCATCTACTGTCATTATATTACCCTGGTCTACCATCTACTGTCATTATATTACCCTGGTCTACCATCTACTGTCATTATATTACCCTGGTCTACCATCTACTGTCATTATATTACCTGGTCTACCATCTACTGTCATTATATTACCCTGGTCTACCATCTACTGTCATTATATTACCCTGGTCTACCATCTACTGTCATTATATTACCCTGGTCTACCATCTACTGTCATTATATTACCCTGGTCTACCATCTACTGTCATTATATTACCCTGGTCTACCATCTACTGTCATTATATTATCTACCCATCTACTGTCATTATATTACCCTGGTCTACCATCTACTGTCATTATATTACCCTGGTCAACCATCTACTGTCATTATATTACCCTGGTCTACCACTACTGTCATTATATTACCCTGGTCTACCATCTACTGTCATTATATTACCCTGGTCTACCATCTACTGTCATTATATTACCCTGGTCTACCTCTACTGTCATTATATTACCCTGGTCTACCATCTACTGTCATTATATTACCCTGGTCTACCATCTACTGTCATTATATTACCCTGGTCTACCATCTACTGTCATTATATTACCCTGGTCTACCATCTACTGTCATTATATTACCCTGGTCTACCATCTACTGTCATTATATTACCCTGTTCTGTCATTATATTCTACTGTCATTATATTAACCTGGTCTACCATCTACTGTCACTATATTACCCTCTACTGTCATTTTATTACCCTGGTCTACCATCTACTGTCAGTATACCCCAGTCTATCATCTACTGTCATTATATTACCCTGGTCTACCATCTACTGTCATTATATTACCTGGTCTACCATCTACTGTCACTATATTACCCTGGTCTAAACTCTACTGTCATTATATTACCCTGGTCTACCATCTACTGTCATTATATTACCCTGGTATACCATCTACTGTCATTATATTACCTGGTCTACCATCTACTGTCATTATATTACCCTGGTCTACCATCTACTGTCATTATATTACCTGGTCTACCATCTACTGTCATTATTATATTACCATCTACTGTCATTATATTACTGTCTCATCTACTGTATTATATTACCCTGGTCTACCATCTACTGTCATTATATTACCCTGGTCTACCATCTACTGTCATTATATTATATTACCCTGGTCATTATATTACCCTGGTCATCTACTGTCATTATATTACCCTGGTCTACCATCTACTGTCATTATATTACCCTGGTCTACCATCTACTGTCATTATATTACCCTGGTCTACCATCTACTGTCATTATATTACCCTGGTCTACCATCTACTGTCATTATATTACCCTGGTCTACCATCTACTGTCATTATATTACCCTGGTCTACCATCTACTGTCATTATATTACCCTGGTCTACCATCTACTGTCATTATATTACCCTGGTCTACCATCTACTGTCTACTGTCATTATATTACCCTGGTCTACCATCTACTGTCATTATATTACCCATCTACTGTCATTATATTACCCTGGTCTACCATCTACCATCATTATATTACCCTGGTCTACCATCTACTGTCATTATATTACCCTGGTCTACCATCTACTGTCATTATATTACCCTGGTCTACCATCTACTGTCAATATATTATCTACTGTCATTATATTACCCTGGTCTACCATCTACTGTCATTATATTACCCTGGTCAACCATCTACTGTCATTATATTACCCTGGTCTACCCTCTACTGTCACTATATTACCATGGTCGACCATCTACTGTCATTATATTACCCTGGTCTACCATCTACTGTCATTATACTACCTTGTCTACCATCTACTGTCAATATATTACCCTCTACTGTCATTATATTACCCTGGTCTACCATCTACTGTCATTATATTACCCTGGTCAACCATCTACTGTCATAATATTACCCTGGTCTACCCTCTACTGTCATTATATTACCCTGGTCTACCATCTACTGTCACTATATTACCCTGGTCTTCCATCTACTGTCATTATATTACCCTCTACTGTCATTATATTACCCTGGTCTACCATCTACTGTCATTATATTACCCTGGTCAACCATCTACTGTCATTATATTACCCTGGTCTACCATCTACTGTCATTATATTACCCTGGTCTACCATCTACTGTCATTATATTAACCTGGTCTACCATCTACTGTCATTATATTACCCTCTACTGTCATTATATTACCCTGGTCTGCCATCTACTGTCATTATATTACCCTGGTCAACCATCTACTGTCATTATATTACCCTGGTCTACCCTCTACTGTCACTATATTACCATGGTCTACCATCTACTGTCATAATTTTACCCTGGTCTACCCTCTACTGTCATTATATTACCCTGGTCTACCATCTACTGTCACTATATTACCCTGGTCTGCCATCTACTGTCATTATATTACCCTCTACTGTCATTATATTACCCTGGTCTACCATCTACTGTCAATATATTACCCCAGTCTATCATCTACTGTCATTATATTACCCTGGTCTACCATCTACTGTCCTTATATTACCCTGGTCTATCATCTACTGTCAATATATTACCCCAGTCTACCATCTACTGTCATTATATTGACCTGGTCAACCATCTACTGTCATGATATTACCCTGGTCTACCATCTACTGTCATTATATTACTCTGGTCTACCATCTACTGTGATTATATTACCCTGGTCTACCATTTACTGTCATTATATTACACTGGTCTACCATCTACTGTCATTATATTACCCTGTTCTACCATCTACTGTCATTATATTACCCTGGTCTACCATCTACTGTCACTATATTACCCTGGTCTAAACTCTACTGCCATTATATTACCCTGGTCTACCATCTACTGTCACTAGATTACACTGGTCTACCCTCTACTGACATTATATTACCCTGGTATACAATCTACTGTCATTATATTACCCTGGTCAACCATCTACTGTCATTCTATTACACTGGTCTATCATCTACTGTCATTATATTACCCTGGTCTACCATCTACTGTCATTATATTAACCTGGTCTACCATCTACTGTCATTATATTAACCTAGTCTACCATCTACTGTCACTATATTACCCTGGTCTAAACTCTACTGCCATTATATTACCCTGGTCTACCATCTACTGTCATTATATTACCCTGGTATACCATCTACTGTCATTATATTGACCTGATCTACCATCTACTGTCATTATATTAACCTGGTCTACCATCTACTGTCATTATATTGACCTGATCTACCATCTACTCTCATTATATTAACCTGGTCTACCATCTACTGTCAATATATTACCCTGGTCTACCATCTACTGTCATTATATTACTCTGGTCTACCATCTACTGTGAGTATATTACCCTGGTCTATCATCTACTGTCATTATATTACCCTGGTCTACCATCTACTGTCATTATATTAACCTGGTCTACCCTCTACTGTCATTATATTACCCTGGTCTACCATCTACTGTCATTATATTACCCTGGTCAACCATCTACTGTCATTATATTACCCTGGTCTACCATCTACTGTCATTATATTACCATGGTACCATCTACTGTCATTATATTACCCTGGTATACCATCTACTGTCATTATATTACCTGTCTACCATCTACTGTCATTATATATTACCCTCTACTGTCATTATATTACCCTGGTCTACCATCTACTGTCATTATATTACCCTGGTCTACCATCTACTGTCATATATTACCCTGGTCTACCATCTACTGTCATTATATTACCCTGGTCTACCATCTACTGTCATTATATTACCCTGGTCTACCATCTACTGTCATTATATTACCCTGGTCTACCATCTACTGTCATTATATTAACCTGGTCTACCATCTACTGTCATTATATTACCCTCTACTGTCATTATATTACCCTGGTCTGCCATCTACTGTCATTATATTACCCTCTACTGTCATTATATTACCCTGGTCTACCATCTACTGTCATTCTATTACACTGGTCAACCATCTACTGTCATTATATTACCCTGGTCTACCATCTACTGTCATTATATTACCCTGGTCTACCATCTACTGTCATTATATTAACCTGGTCTACCATCTACTGTCACTATATTACCCTCTACTGTCATTATATTACCCTGGTCTGCCATCTACTGTCATTATATTACCTGGTCAACCATCTACTGTCATTATATTACCCTGGTCTACCCTCTACTGTCACTATATTACCATGGTCTACCATGTACTGTCATAATTTTACCCTGGTCTACCCTCTACTGTCATTATATTACCCTGGTCTACCATCTACTGTCACTATATTACCCTGGTCTGCCATCTACTGTCATTATATTACCCTCTACTGTCATTATATTACCCTGGTCTACCATCTACTGTCAATATATTACCCCAGTCTATCATCTACTGTCATTATATTACCCTGGTCTACCATCTACTGTCCTTATATTACCCTGGTCTATCATCTACTGTCAATATATTACCCAGTCTACCATCTACTGTCATTATATTGACCTGGTCAACCATCTACTGTCATTATATTACCCTGGTCTACCATCTACTGTCATTATATTACCCTGGTCTACCATCTACTGTCATTATATTACCCTGGTCTACCATCTACTGTCATTATATTACCCTGGTCTACCATCTACTGTGATTATATTACCCTGGTCTACCATTTACTGTAATTATATTACTCTGGTCTACCATCTACTGTCATTATATTACCCTGTTCTACCATCTACTGTCATTATATTACCCTGGTCTACCATCTACTGTCACTATATTACCCTGGTCTAAACTCTACTGCCATTATATTACCCTGGTCTACCATCTACTGTCACTAGATTACACTGGTCTACCCTCTACTGACATTATATTACCCTGGTATACAATCTACTGTCATTATATTACCCTGGTCAACCATCTACTGTCATTCTATTACCCTGGTCTACCATCTACTGTCATTATATTACCCTGGTCTACCATCTACTGTCATTATATTACCCTGGTCTACCATCTACTGTCATTATATTACCCTGGTCTACCATCTACTGTCATTATATTACCCTGGTCTACCATCTACTGTCATTATATTACCTGGTCTACCATCTACTGTCATTATATTACCCTGGTCTACCATCTACTGTCATTATATTACCCTGGTCTACCATCTACTGTCATTATATTACCCTGGTCTACCATCTACTGTCATTATATTACCTGGTCTACCATCTACTGTCATTATATTACCCTGGTCTACCATCTACTGTCATTATATTAACCTGGTCTACCATCTACTGTCATTATATTACCCTGGTCTACCATCTACTGTCATTATATTACCCTGGTCTACCATCTACTGTCCTTATATTACCCTGGTCTATCATCTACTTGTCATTATATTACCCTGGTCTACCATCTACTGTCATTATATTACCCTGGTCTACCATCTACTGTCATTATATTACCCTGGTCTACCATCTACTGTCATTATATTACCCTGGTCTACCATCTACTGTCATTATATTACCCTGGTCTACCATCTACTGTCATTATATTACCCTGGTCTACCATCTACTGTCATTATATTACCCTGGTCTACCATCTACTGTCATTATATTACCCTGGTCTACCATCTACTGTCATTATATTACCCTGGTCTACCATCTACTGTCATTATATTACCCTGGTCTACCCATCTACTGTCATTATATTACCCTGGTCTACCATCTACTGTCATATATTACCCTGGTCTACCCTCTACTGTCATTATATTACCCTGGTCTACCATCTACTGTCATTATATTACCCTGGTCTACCATCTACTGTCATTATATTACCCTGGTCTACCATCTACTGTCATTATATTACCCTGGTCTACCATCTACTGTCATTATATTACCCTGGTCTACCATCTACTGTCATTATATTACCCTGGTCTACCATCTACTGTCATTATATTACCCTGGTCTACCATCTACTGTCATTATATTACTGCTCTCTACTGTCATTATATTACCCTGGTCTACCATCTACTGTCATTATATTACCCTGGTCTACCATCTACTGTCATTATATTACCCTGGTCTACCATCTACTGTCATTATATTACCCTGGTCTACCATCTACTGTCATTATATTACCCTGGTCTACCATCTACTGTCATTATATTACCCTGGTCTACCATCTACTGTCATTATATTACCCTGGTCTACCATCTACTGTCATTATATTACCCTGGTCTACCATCTACTGTCATTATATTACCCTGGTCTACCATCTACTGTCATTATATTACCCTGGTCTACCATCTACTGTCATTATATTACCCTGGTCTACCATCTACTGTCATTATATTACCCTGGTCTACCATCTACTGTCATTATATTACCCTGGTCTACCATCTACTGTCATTATATTACCCTGGTCTACCATCTACTGTCATTATATTACCCTGGTCTACCCTCTACTGTCATTATATTACCCTGGTCTACCATCTACTGTCATTATATTACCCTGGTCTACCATCTACTGTCATTATATTACCCTGGTCTACCATCTACTGTCATTATATTACCCTGGTCTACCATCTACTGTCATTATATTACCCTGGTCTACCATCTACTGTCATTATATTACCCTGGTCTACCCATCTACTGTCATTATATTACCCTGGTCTACCATCTACTGTCATTATATTACCCTGGTCTACCATCTACTGTCATTATATTACCCTCTACTGTCATTATATTACCCTGGTCTACCATCTACTGTCATTATATTACCCTGGTCTACCATCTACTGTCATTATATTACCCTGGTCTACCATCTACTGTCATTATATTACCCTGGT
>NW_024608172.1:0-22500 GCF_018296145.1 Oncorhynchus tshawytscha
GCTAAGGGCGGCTGGGGAGAGAAATACCTCCCAGGATTAGTTAGTAATCTGGGTCTTTGGTCTCGAGGATTCACCCTCTGCCTACCACCCCTTGGAACACTGGGAGATTTGTCTGTGGGGATGCGGGGTGAGAGGGGTGCGGGGTGAGACTGACAGGGTGCTCGTTAGCGAGGTTGGGGGAGGATTAAGAACCTTTGTGAAGGGGGTGGGGGGGCGGTTGGAGGAGGTGGACAAATGGTAGTTTTGTGAGGGTGAACTTGAGACTGAAGCCTCAGGTTTAGACATGGACTGGTGCAGAGAGGTACCTGAAGGTGCCACGGCACAGACTGATTAATGGTAGGGGAAGGTTGGCTTTCTTGGGAAGGGGAGCCAGGGAGAGGTTCATGTTGTTGGGCAGAGGGGGAAAGGTTCATGTTGTTGGGTGGAGGGAGAGAGGTTCATGTTGTTGGGTGGGTGGAGGGGGAGAGGTTCATGTTGTTGGGTGGAGGGGGAGAGGTTCATGTTGTTGGGTGGAGGGGGAGAGGTTCATGTTGTTGGGTGGAGGGGAGAGGTTCATGATGTTGGGTGGATGTTGTTGGGGGGAGAGGTTCATGTTGTTGGGTGGAGGGGGAGAGGTTCATGTTGTTGGGTGGAGGGGGAGAGGTTCATGTTGTTGGGTTCAGATGTTGGGTGGGGAGAGGTTCATGTTGTTGGGTGGAGGGGGAGAGGTTCATGTTGTTGGGTGGAGGGGGAGAGGTGGTGTTGCCAAGTAGTATTCCTCCATTTTCTGGTTCCAAGCCAAGTAGTATCCGCCATCCTCTTTTCCAAGCCAAGTAGTATTCTGCCATCCTCTTTTCCAAGCCAAGTAGTAGCAGCCATCTTCTGGGTCCAAGCCAAGTAGTATTCCTCCATATTCTGGGTCCAAGCCAAGTAGTATTCCTGTTGCCATTAGACCAAAGTAACACATTAATATCTTCTCCAGAAATGCTAGAAACAGCTAATAAATAATAATAAACCAGGATCTTGTGAAGTAAAGGTGTCAAACTCATTCCAAGGAGGGCCGAGTGTGCGGGTTTCCCTCCTCCCTTGTACTTGAATGATGAATTAAGGTCACTAATTAGTAAAGAACTCCCCTCTGTCTTAATTGAAAGGAACAAACCAAAACCCGCAGACACTAGGCATTCCATGGAATGAGTTTGACACCCCTGTTGTCAAGGTCAAAAACATGGCTGCCGGGAGCCAATTTAACTTGTTTGAGTGACTTTGTCACAACGCCGACAGGTGGCCAAACGGAACCCTATTCTACAGGTCAGCTTCTATGACCCTTGGCCTGCGTGCTACATTTCAGGAGGGAATGGATCAAGAGGTCTGTTGCGACTGGTGAGTGTTGATATGGCCAGATACTAAACAAGGTAAGGGATGTACTGAGCACAGCGCGCAAGTACAGCATGCCACCAGAACGCCTTGATCAATTGATTGGCAGGAGTGTACAACCATAGATGGGGTCTTAATGCTTACTCTCTAAGGAACAGAACCAGTCGTTATGTTAGGTGTGGATGGGGTCTTACTCTCTAAGGAACAGAACCAGTCATTATGTTAGGTGTGGATGAGGTCTTACTCTCTAAGGAACAGAACCAGTGATGATGTACCAGGCTATTTGTACCGGTACTGCAGCTCCATACAGCACAAGTCTTACAATCGTTCAATCAATAACACACAAAAACGAATAATACAAAACTACAGAAAGAGAAAGAGACAGAAAGAGAGGGTGATTAAAGAGTCCAACGTCCTGAGACAGAAAGAAAGAGGGTGATTAAAGAGTCCAACGTCCTGAGACAGAAAGAGAGGGTGATTAAAGAGTCCAACGTCCTGAGACAGAAAGAGAGGGTGATTAAAGAGTCCAACGTCCTGAGACAGAAAGAGAGGGTGATTAAAGAGTCCAACGTCCTGAGACAGAAAGAGAGGGTGATTAAAGAGTCCAACGTCCTGAGACAGAAAGAGAGGGTGATGAAAGAGTCCAACGTCCTGAGACAGAAAGAGAGGGTGATTAAAGAGTCCAACGTCCTGAGACAGAAGAGAGGGTGATTAAAGAGTCCAACGTCCTGAGACAGAAAGAGAGGGTGATTAAAGAGTCCAACGTCCTGAGACAGAAAAGAGGGTGATTAAAGAGTCCAACGTCCTGAGACAGAAAGAGAGGGTGATTAAAGAGTCCAACGTCCTGAGACAGAAAGAGAGGGTGATTAAAGAGTCCAACGTCCTGAGACAGAAAGAGAGGGTGATTAAAGAGTCCAACGTCCTGAGACAGAAAGAGAGGGTGATTAAAGAGTCCAACGTCCTGAGACAGAAAGAGAGGGTGATTAAAGAGTCCAACGTCCTGAGACAGAAAGAGAGGGTGATTAAAGAGTCCAACATCCTGAGACAGAAAGAGAGGGTGATTAAAGAGTCCAACATCCTGAGACAGAAAGAGAGGGTGATTAAAGAGTCCAACATCCTGAGACAGAAAGAGAGGGTGATTAAAGAGTCCAATGTCCTGAGACAGAAAGAGAGGGTGATTAAAGAGTCCAACGTCCTGAGAAAAAAATGTTGGACAAGAAAAGGAAGAAAGAGAGGAGCATGGAAGTATGAGAGAGAGAGAGAGAGAGAGAGAGAGAGAGAGAGAACACGAAAGGTGCATGAATGATGGTCCCTGTTCAGACAGTTAGTCGGGGACCTTGCTGAATGCTCTCTGTGCCCTGGATATTCCTGCTCTGTGCTCTCATCCTCCAGAGGACGCCGTTACACTGTACTCTGTCTCTACCAGGACGGCCAGGGAAGATAAATCAGAGCTCCGCAGAGGTTTGAGGAGGGAGTGGTGGACGTTCAGAGAACCTGGTACTACTTCCTTAGCCCAGGAAGGTTAGCTATCCCTGGGGAAGAGCTCAGCAGTTAAGCCGGGCAAGCCAACGAGACCCAGTGGAAGCAAATAGTAATGTCACAGAATGTAGTCTGTGATTTTACATGTTAGTCGTTGAGCAGACGCTCTTATCCAGAGAGACTTACAGGAGCAATTAGGGTTAAGTGCTTTGCTCGAGTGCACATCGACAGATTGTTCACCTAGCTGGCTCGGGGATTCGAACCAGAGACTTTTCAGTTACTGGCCCAACACTCTTGACCACTAAGCTACCTGCCGCCCAGTTATCTTTACTCATATGGGTGTCCGAGGGGAGTGTCAACCTTCCTGCTCCGTTAACATCCTGTTTTCACTCTGTTTTTACCAGCTTTTTGTCTAATAATAATTTGCTTTTTTATATTAACTTGGAAAAGGCATATTGGACAATGGGGGGGAAAGCCTGTCTCTATAAATGTACTCTCTCAGAGAATGTGGCTGCAAAACGGTTCTTTGGCTGGCTCCATAGGAGAACCCTTCTTGGTTGAAGGCAAGACCCTTTCTGGTTCCAGGTGGAACTCTGGAAAGGGTTCTAAATGGCAAGGAAAAGGGTTCTAACTGGAACCAAAAGCGTTCTACCTAAAAAAAAGGGTTCATCAAATGGTTCTCCTATGGGGACAGCTGAAGAACGCTTTTAGGTTCTAGATATCAATAATTTTGTGTTCAATATTATCTTCAGAGTTCTGCGTTTTCTTGTGAACTCTGAGACCAAAAAGGCACCTGAGCAGCTTCTACCCCCAAGACATAAGACGGCTGAACAGTTGATCAATTGGCTACCTGGACAATTTACAAAGACGCCCTTCATTATTTATTAAATTCATCTGAATAGTTTTGCACTGGCTCTATGCACACTCACTAGACTCTACACACACACTCACACAGACTCTACACTGACACACTTCACTCAGACTCTATGCACACTCACTAGACTCTACACACACACTCACACATACTACACTGACCACTTGCACTGGCTCTATGCACACTCACTAGACTCTACACACACACTCACACATACTACACTGACCACTTGCACTGGCTCTATGCACACTCACTAGACTCTACACACACACTCACACATACTACACTTTGTTTATATAATGTACATACTGTATTACCTCAATTACCTCCACTACCTCGTACCCCTGCACATTGACTGGGTACCGGTACTCCTTGTATATAGCCTTGTTATTACCTCAAGTACCTCGTAACCCTGCACACTAACTCAATACTGGTACCCCTGCACATTGACTCAGTACTGGTAACCCTGCACACTAACTCAGTACTGGTACCCCTGCACATTGACTCAGTACTGGTACCCCTGCACATTAACTCAGTACTGGTACCCCTGCACACTAACTCAGTACTGGTACCCCTGCACATTAACTCAGTACTGGTACCCCTGCACATTGACTCAGTACTGGTACCCCTGCACATTAACTCAGTACTGGTACCCCTGCACATTGACTCAGTACTGGTACCCCTGCACATTAACTCAGTACTGGTACCCCTGCACATTGACTCAGTACTGGTACCCCTGCACATTAACTCAGTACTGGTACCCCTGCACATTGACTCAGTACTGGTACCCCTGCACATTGACTCAGTACTGGTACCCCTGCACATTAACTCAGTACTGGTACCCTGCACATTAACTCAGTACTGGTACCCCTGCACATTGACTCAGTACTGGTACCCCTGCACATTAACTCAGTACTGGTACCCCTGCACATTAACTCAGTACTGGTACCCCTGCACATTGACTCAGTACTGGTACCCCTGCACATTAACTCAGTACTGGTACCCCTGCACATTAACTCAGTACTGGTACCCCTGCACATTAACTCAGTACTGGTACCCCTCCACATTGACTCAGTACTGGTACCCCTGCACATTGACTCAGTACTGGTACCCCTGCACATTAACTCAGTACTGGTACCCCTCCACATTGACTCAGTACTGGTACCCCTGCACATTGACTCAGTACTGGTACCCCTGCACATTAACTCAGTACTGGTACCCCTGCACATTGATTCAGTACTGGTACCCCTGCACATTAACTCAGTACTGGTACCCCTGCACATTAACTCAGTACTGGTATTCCTGCACATTGACTCAGTACTGGTACCCCTGCACATTGACTCAGTACTGGTACCCCTGCACATTAACTCAGTACTGGTACCCCTGCACATTGACTCAGTACTGGTACCCCTGCACATTAACTCAGTACTGGTACTCCTCCACATTGACTCAGTACTGGTACCCCTGCACATTGACTCAGTACTGGTACTCCTCCACATTGACTCAGTACTGGTACCCCTGCACATTAACTCAGTACTGGTACTCCTCCACATTGACTCAGTACTGGTACCCCTGCACACTAACTCAGTACTGGTACCCCTGCACATTAACTCAGTACTGGTACTCCTGCACATTGACTCAGTACTGGTACCCCTGCACATTGACTCAGTACTGGTACCCCTGCACATTGACTCAGTACTGGTACTCCTGCACATTGACTCAGTACTGGTACCCCTGCACATTGACTCAGTACTGGTACCCCTGCACATTGACTCAGTACTGGTACTCCTGGTAAAGCCTTTTATTCTGCTTCTATTTTTCTTTTTCTTTAGCAAATATAAGTCTTCCTTTTAACTCTGCGCTGTTGGGAACATTGGCTCAGTCAGTAGGCATTTCACTGTAAAGTCTACACCTGTTGTATTCAGCATGTGACCAATACATTTAGTATCTTGATTGGATGCTGAATGTCCTTGATGTTCTGGTGTGTATTTTCTATGTGTTAGTAATAGTAAAACGGTGAATGTCCTTGATGTTTAACTGTGTGTCTATGTGTGGTAATAACGTGGCGTTGATGTTGTGGGTGTGTGTGTCTATGTGTGTAGTAATAGTAGAACGGTGAATTCACTGTAAAGTTGATGTTGTGGGTGTGTGTGTCTATGTGTGTAGTAATAGTAAGAACGGTGAATGTCCTTGATGTTGTGGGTGTGTGTGTCTATGTGTGTAGTAATAGTAAGAACGGTGAATGTCCTTGATGTTGTGGGTGTGTGTGTCTATGTGTGTAGTAATAGTAAGAACGGTGAATGTCCTTGATGTTGTGGGTGTGTGTGTCTATGTGTGTAGTAATAGTAAGAACGGTGAATGTTTCTGTTAAAACCACATGGTTAAATCATCGTAGAGATAATACATACAGCAGCAAGAGCTCTGGATGCTGAGGAGCCGCTCACATCATTCATGATATTCAAACGTTTACACCCAAAGGGAAACACACGCTGTGCTTTATTTCTTCATTTGATGAACGGTGTAGATAATAGTAGTATCATATACTGTAACTCTAACATCGGGTCAACAATAAAACATTTGCAATTTCTTCGGGCAAGTCATGCCGATACTACTCTGCGATGTGTAATCATTTTTGAGGATGATGTGTTGCATCATCGTGTAACTATTGAGCGTAACGGTCTGAAATGTCCTGAGTCATGTCACCACAGCAGAAAATATCTTAGGTGATTGTTTTTGCTCTTTGTGTCTTCACTGTACTCTTCACTCAAGGGTTAGGATTCTGTACTGGGATCTTATTGGTCAGAGGGATAACAGATTGTTTGGGTTAGGATTCTGTACTGGGATCTTATTGGCCCGAGGGATGACAGATTGTTTGGGTTAGGATTCTGTACTGGGATCTTAGTGGTCCGAGGGATGACAGATTGTTTGGGTTAGGATTCTGTACTGGGATCTTATTGGTCAGAGGGATAACAGATTGTTTGGGTTAGGATTCTGTACTGGGATCTTATTGGCCCGAGGGATGACAGATTGTTTGGGTTAGGATTCTGTACTGGGATCTTATTGGTCAGAGGGATAACAGATTGTTTGGGTTAGGATTCTGTACTGGGATCTTATTGGCCCGAGGGATGACAGATTGTTTGGGTTAGGATTCTGTACTGGGATCTTAGTGGTCCGAGGGATGACAGATTGTTTGGGTTAGGATTCTGTACTGGGATCTTATTGTGCCGAGGGATAACAGAATGTTTGGGTTAGGATTCTGTACTGGGATCTTAGTGGTCCGAGGGATGACAGATTGTTTGGGTTAGGATTCTGTACTGGGATCTTATTGGTCCGAGGGATGACAGAATGTTTGGGTTAGGATTCTGTACTGGGATCTTATTGTGCCGAGGGATAACAGAATGTTTGGGTTAGGATTCTGTACTGGGATCTTAGTGGTCCGAGGGATGACAGATTGTTTGGGTTAGGATTCTGTACTGGGATCTTAGTGGTCCGAGGGATGACAGATTGTTTGGGTTAGGATTCTGTACTGGGATCTTATTGTGCCGAGGGATAACAGAATGTTTGGGTTAGGATTCTGTACTGAGATCTTATTGGTCCGAGGGATGACAGATTGTTTGGGTTAGGATTCTGTACTGGGATCTTATTGGTCAGAGGGATAACAGATTGTTTGGGTTAGGATTCTGTACTGGGATCTTATTGGTCAGAGGGATGACAGATTGTTTGGGTTAGGATTCTTTACTGGGATCTTATTGGTCCGAGGGATGACAGAATGTTTGGGTTAGGATTCTGTACTGGGATCTTATTGGTCCGAGGGATAACAGATTGTTTGGGTTAGGATTCTGTACTGGGATCTTATTGGTCCGAGGGATGACAGAATGTTTGGGTTAGGATTCTGTACTGGGATCTTATTGGTCCGAGGGATGACAGAATGTTTGGGTTAGGATTCTGTACTGGGATCTTATTGGTCCGAGGGATAACAGATTGTTTGGGTTAGGATTCTGTACTGGGATCTTATTGGTCCGAGGGATGACAGAATGTTTGGGTTAGGATTCTGTACTGGGATCTTATTGGTCAGAGGGATAACAGATTGTTTGGGTTAGGATTCTGTACTGGGATCTTATTGGTCCGAGGGATGACAGATTGTTTGGGTTAGGATTCTGTACTGGGATCTTATTGTGCCGAGGGATGACAGATTGTTTGGGTTAGGATTCTTTACTGGGATCTTATTGTGCCGAGGGATAACAGATTGTTTGGGTTAGGATTCTTTACTGGGATCTTATTGGTCCGAGGGATGACAGATTGTTTGGGTTAGGATTCTGTACTGGGATCTTATTGGTCCGAGGGATAACAGAATGTTTGGGTAAGGATTCTGTACTGGGATCTTATTGGTCCGAGGGATAACAGATTGTTTGGGTTAGGATTCTGTACTGGGATCTTATTGTTCCGAGGGATGACAGAATGTTTGGGTTAGGATTCTGTACTGGGATCTTATTGGTCAGAGGGATAACAGATTGTTTGGGTTAGGATTCTGTACTGGGATCTTATTGGTCCGAGGGATAACAGATTGTTTGGGTTAGGATTCTGTACTGGGATCTTATTGGGCCGAGGGATGACAGATTGTTTGGGTTAGGATTCTTTACTGGGATCTTATTGTGCCGAGGGATAACAGATTGTTTGGGTTAGGATTCTTTACTGGGATCTTATTGGTCCGAGGGATGACAGATTGTTTGGGTTAGGATTCTGTACTGGGATCTTATTGGTCCGAGGGATAACAGAATGTTTGGGTTAGGATTCTGTACTGGGATCTTATTGGTCCGAGGGATGACAGATTGTTTGGGTTAGGATTCTGTACTGGGATCTTATTGGTCAGAGGGATGACAGATTGTTTGGGTTAGGATTCTGTACTGGGATCTTATTGTGCCGAGGGATGACAGATTGTTTGGGTTAGGATTCTGTACTGGGATCTTAGTGGTCCGAGGGATGACAGATTGTTTGGGTTAGGATTCTGTACTGGGATCTTATTGTCCGAGGGATAACAGAATGTTTGGGTTAGGATTCTGTACTGGGATCTTATTGGTCCGAGGGATAACAGAATGTTTGGGTTAGGATTCTGTACTGGGATCTTATTGGTCCGAGGGATGACAGATTGTTTGGGTTAGGATTCTGTACTGGGATCTTATTGGTCAGAGGGATAACAGATTGTTTGGGTTAGGATTCTGTACTGGGATCTTATTGGTCAGAGGGATGACAGATTGTTTGGGTTAGGATTCTTTACTGGGATCTTATTGGTCAGAGGGATGACAGAATGTTTGGGTTAGGATTCTGTACTGGGATCTTATTGGTCGAGGGATAACAGATTGTTTGGGTTAGGATTCTTTACTGGGATCTTATTGGTCTTATTGGAGGGATAACAGATTGTTTGGGTTAGGATTCTTTACTGGGATCTTATTGGTCCGAGGGATAACAGATTGTTTGGGTTAGGATTCTGTACTGGGATCTTATTGGTCCGAGGGATAACAGATTGTTTGGGTTAGGATTCTGTACTGGGATCTTATTGGTCCGAGGGATGACAGATTGTTTGGGTTAGGATTCTGTACTGGGATCTTATTGGTCCGAGGGATAACAGATTGTTTGGGTTAGGATTCTGTACTGGGATCTTATTGGTCCGAGGGATGACAGATTGTTTGGGTTAGGATTCTGTACTGGGATCTTATTGGTCCGAGGGATGACAGAATGTTTGGGTTAGGATTCTGTACTGGGATCTTATTGGTCAGAGGGATAACAGATTGTTTGGGTTAGGATTCTGTACTGGGATCTTATTGGTCCGAGGGATGACAGATTGTTTGGGTTAGGATTCTGTACTGGGATCTTATTGGTCCGAGGGATGACAGATTGTTTGGGTTAGGATTCTGTACTGGGATCTTATTGGTCCGAGGGATGACAGATTGTTTGGGTTAGGATTCTGTACTGGGATCTTATTGTCCGAGGGATGACAGATGTTTGGGTTAGATTCTTTACTGGGATCTTATTGTCCGAGGGATGACAGATTGTTTGGGTTAGGATTCTTTACTGGGATCTTATTGGTCCGAGGGATGACAGATTGTTTGGGTTAGGATTCTGTACTGGGATCTTATTGGTCCGAGGGATGACAGAATGTTTGGGTTAGGATTCTGTACTGGGATCTTAGTGGTCCGAGGGATGACAGATTGTTTGGGTTAGGATTCTGTACTGGGATCTTATTGGTCCGAGGGATGACAGATTGTTTGGGTTAGGATTCTGTACTGGGATCTTATTGGTCCGAGGGATAACAGATTGTTTGGGTTAGGATTCTGTACTGGGATCTTAGTGGTCCGAGGGATGACAGATTGTTTGGGTTAGGATTCTGTACTGGGATCTTATTGGTCCGAGGGATAACAGATTGTTTGGGTTAGGCCGACTTTGTTTGCACATTGTGTCACCCCTGATCTGTTTCACCTGTGCTTGTCTCCACCCTCCTCCAGGTGTCATCCATCTTCCCCATGTGTATTTATACCTGTGTATTCTGTCTGTCTGTGCCAGTTTGTCGTGTTTGTTCAAGCCTACCAGCTTTTATCTCTCATCTCATGCTTTTCCCCAGTTTCTCTTTTTTCTCGCCCTCCTGGTTTTGACCTTTGCCTGTCCTGACTCTAAGCATGCCTGCCTGACCACTCTGCCTGCCCCTGGGGCCTGCCTGACAACTCTGCCTGCCCCTGGGGCCTGCCTGACCACTCTGCCTGCCCCTGAGCCTGCCTGACCACTCTGCCTTCCCCCCTGGCCTGCCTGCCTGACCACTCTGCCTGCCCCTGGGGCCTGCCTGACCACTCTGCCTGCCCCTGGGGCCTGCCTGCCTGACCACTCTGCCTGCCCCTGGGGCCTACCTGCCAAGACCACTCTGCCTGCCCCTGGGGCCTGCCTGACCCCTCTGCTTGCCACTGGGGCCTGCCTGACCACTCTGCCTGCCCCTGAGGCCAGCCTGACCACTCTGCCTGCCCCTTGGGCCTGCCTGCCTGACCACTCTGCCTGCCCCTGGGGCCTGCCTGACCACTCTGCTTGCCACTGGGGAGAGATGGAGAGAGAGGGGGTAGAGAGGGAGTGGGAGAGAGAGGGGGTAGAGAGGGAGAGAAATCAGGGGGTAGAGAGAGAGAGAGGGAGAGAGAGGGGGTAGAGAGGGAGAGGGAGAGAGAGGGGGGGAGAGAGGGAGAGAGAGAGAGAGGGGGTAGAGAGGGAGAGAAAGCAGGGGAGTAGAGAGAGAGAGGGAGAGAGAGGGGGTAGAGAGGGAGAGGGAGAGAGAGAGAGAGAGGGGGTAGAGAGGGAGAGAAAGCAGGGGGTAGAGAGAGGGAGAGAGAGGGGGTAGAGAGGGAGAGAGAGAGAGGGAGAGAGGGGTAGAGAGGGAGAGAAAGCAGGGGGTAGAGAGGGAGAGGGAGAGGGGGGGGGGTAGAGAGGGAGGGAGAGAGAGAGAGAGAGAGAGGGGGTAGAGAGGGGAGAAAGCAGGGGGTAGAGAGGGAGAGAGAGAGGAGAGAGAGGGGGTAGAGAGAGGAAAGAGGGAGAGAGAGAGAGAGAGAGAGGGGGGTAGAGAGGGAGAGAAAGCAGGGGGTAGAGAGGAGAGGGAGAAAGAGGGGGTAGAGAGGGAGAGGGAGAGAGAGAGAGAGAGAGAGGGGGAGAGAGAGGAGAGAAAGCAGGGGGTAGAGAGAGAGAGAGAGAGGGGGTAGAGAGAGAGAGGGAGAGAGAGGGGGTAGAGAGGGAGAGGGAGAGAGAGAGAGAGAGAGGGGGTAGAGAGGGAGAGAAAGCAGGGGGTAGAGAGAGAGGGAGAGAGAGGGGGTAGAGAGGGAGAGAGAGGGGGTAGAGAGGGAGAGGGAGAGAGAGGGGGGTAGAGAGGGAGAGGGAGAGAGAGGGGGTAGAGAGGGGAGAGAGAGCAGGGGGTAGAGAGAGGGAGAGAGAGGGGGTAGAGAGGGAGAGAAAGCAGGGGGAGAGAGAGGGAGAGAGAGAGGAGAGAAAGCAGGGGGTAGAGAGAGAGGGAGAGAGGGGTAGAGAGGGAGAGAAAGTGGGGGTAGAGAGAGAGGGAGAGAGGGGGTAGAGAGAGAGGGAGAGAGGGGGGTAGAGAGAGGGAGAGAGAGATACGGCTCAGCTGCCAGCGCTCATTACGACTGTAATGCTACTTTATCCACCATCCCTAGATCAACTGCAACAAGACAAAACATCTGCTGAAACTGAATGCCAGCGGACACACTGATCTTCTTTCTCCCCTGTCTCTCTTTCTGTTTCTCTCTCTCTTCTTGTCTCTCTAGCTCTGTCTCTTACACAGATACACACAGACACAAACTCATTGATACACACACACACATGTACACACACACACACACACACTCTAACAGACAGACATAAACACTCACACAGAAACACACACACACTCACAGACAAACCTGAGTCTTTGTAGAGGTAGCCATCTGGTGCAAGGTGTGGGTTGCCCTCCCCCTCCTGCAGGTGGCTCTGACGGGGTGTGAAGAGCTGAGAGGAGCAGGCTGCATATGGAGGAACTGGTACTGTGACCAAACACATTCTCACAGATACACACAGAAACACACACACAGAAAGACACACACACACACACACACACACACACACACACACACACACACACACACACACACACACACACACACACACACACACACACACACACACACACACACACACAAACACACACACACACACTGCCACAGAATGCAATAAAATACATGATTAGAGAGCAGGTGTTCAGAAGAGGTTGGCACAGCATGATACAGTACCAACATACACACACACACACACACACACACACACACACACACACACACACACACACACACACACACACACACACACACACACACACACACACACCACCCCACACACACACACACCACACCCACACACACCCACACACACACCACACCACAACACACAAACCACACACACACCAGACCACACAAACCACACTCACCAGACCACACACACCACACACACACCACACACACCCCACACACCACACCACAAACACCCACACACCACACACACCACCCTCACACACCACACCCACACACCCACACACCCACCACACAAACACAAACCACACTCACCAGACCATACACACCACACCACACACACACCACACCCACACACACACCACCACCCACCCCACCACACACACACACCACTCACACACACACACCAACCACACACACAAACCACACTCACCAGAACACACACCCACACACACACCACACCCACAAACACCACACCCCAAACCACACACACCACCCTCACACACCACACCCACCACACCACGAACACAAACCACACTCACCAGACCATACACACCACACCACACACACACCACACCACACACACACCACACCACACACACACCACACTCACACCCATACACACACACCACACCCCACACACCCACACACACCACATTAACACACACACACCACACCCACACACCCACACCCACACACACACATACAACACACACCCACACACACACAGCCCTTTCATGGTGTCACTGCCTGATAGAAATGGCAGATGTCCTCCTATGTCATCCTGAGTTGAGTTCATCAAGCTGAGAAACAAATGCTCTCAAATCCACTGACCCATGAAGGTGGAGGGATGGACGGATGAACCAATTCATTAATTTGATGGGATTGATGAGCCTGATAGACAAGCTGAATATGTAGCAAACTGTTGGGAGAATGGTATTGGGTGGTGCAAGATATATAGACAAGATGGTGGGATGGTGCAGGATATATAGACAAGATGGTGGGATGGTGCAGGATATATAGACAAGATGGTGGGTGGTGCAGGATATATAGACAAGATGGTGGGATGGTGCAAGATGGTGGGATGGTACAGGATATATAGACAAGATGGTGGGTGGTGCAGGGCATAGACAAGATGGTGGGATGGCAGGATATATCGACAAGATGGTGGGATGGTGCAGGATATAGACAAGATGGTGGGATGGACAAGATGACAAGATGGTGGGATGGTGCAGGATATATAGACAAGATGGTGGGATGGTACAGGATATATAGACAAGATGGTGGGATGGATATATCGACAGCAGGATATATAGACAAGATGGTGGGATGGTGGGATGGTGCAGGATATATAGACAAGATGGTGGGATGGTGCAGGATATATAGACAAGATGGTGGGATGGTAGACAAGAGGATATATAGACAAGATGGTGGGATGGTACAGGATATATAGACAAGATGGTGGGATGGTACAGGATATATAGACAAGATGGTGGGATGGTGCAGGATATATAGACAAGATGGTGGGATGGTACAAGAGGATATATAGACAAGATGGTGGGATGGTGGTGCAGGATATATAGACAAGATGGTGGGATGGTAGACAAGATGGTGGGATGGGACAAGATATATAGACAAGATGGTGGGATGACAAGGGTATATAGACAAGATGGTGGGATGGTACATAGACAAGATGGTGGGATGGTAATGTAGACAAGATGGTGGGAGACAAGATGGTGGGATGGTACAAGATGGTGGGATGATAAATAGACAAGATGGTGGGATGGTACATAGACAAGATGGTGGGATGGTACATAGACAAGATAGACAAGATGGTGGGATGGTACATAGACAAGAGATGGTGGGATGGTGGGATGATAAATAGACAAGATGGTGGGATGGTACATAGACAAGATGGTGGGATGGTACATAGACAAGATGGTGGGATGGTGGGATGGTACATAGACGATGGTGGGATGGTACATAGACAAGATGGTGGGATGGTACATAGACAAGATGGTGGGATTAGACAAGATGGTGGGATGGTACTAGACAAGATGGTGGGATATAGACAAGATGGTGGGATGGTACATAGACAAGATGGTCATGGTACATAGACAAGATGGTGGGGCATGACAAGATGGTGGGATGGTACGCAAGCACACATGACCTGACATAATAATTCAGGCATGACTGTACGTCACTTCGGATAAAAGCATCTGCTAAAATAGCAGATGTGTTATTTTTGCATGTCCATTTCAAGCTCCTAAATATCTACTAAATATAAATAGAAAAAAATCTGTAAAGTATTGAGCCAGGTGAGAACAGGAACATCTTAACGAGTGTGTGTGGTCAATTAAAGTGGAGCTGATATGAAGTTGGGTCCTGTTGATTTTTCAGACAGTGTGTTAGTAACTAAAATGGAGCTGATATCAGGTTGGTCCTGTTGATTTTTCAGACAGTGTGTTAGTTACTAAAGTGGAGCTGATATCAGGTTGGTCCTGTTGATTTTTCAGACAGTGTGTTAGTAACTAAAGTGGAGCTGATATCAGGTTGGTCCTGTTGATTTTTCAGACAGTGTGTTAGGAACTAAAGTGGAGCTGATATCAGGTTGGTCCTATTGATTTTTCAGACAGTGTGTTAGTAACTAAAATGGAGCTGATATGAAGTTGGGTCCTGTTGATTTTTCAGACAGTGTGTTAGTAACTAAAGTGGAGCTGATATCAGGTTGGGTCCTGTTGATTTTTCAGACAGTGTGTTAGTAACTAAAGTGGAGCTGATATAAAGTTGGGTCCTGTTGATTTTTCAGACAGTGTGTTAGTAACTAAAGTGGAGCTGATATCAGGTTGGGTCCTGTTGATTTTTCAGACAGTGTGTTAGTAACTAAAGTGGAGCTGGTTGGGTCCTGTTGATTTTTCAGGTTGGTCCTCAGGTTGGTCCTGTTGATTTTTCAGACAGTGTGTTAGTAACTAAAGTGGAGCTGATATCAGGTTGGTCCTGTTGATTTTTCAGACAGTGTGTCAGTAAGTGTGAGCACTTGGCTGCACACCAAGCCTTCCGATCCGTACTGATGTCACTGGTAATTGTTCCGGGCCCCAGCTCTAATTTTGATCAGAAATAATTGTAGCATGTACCAAGCTGCAGGATGTTCTGGGCGTATCGAGCGACAGAGCTGGACTTCCTCGTGATTAAAATGTCACGGCACAAAAGTCCTCAGAAAGCGGAGAGAAAGGGGGCCTATGCCACAACTCGAAATCACAGGGACACGTCTATGAATTATTCAACAGGGCTTGGTTGAAATGGGTTGTAATCAGCGTCTGAGGAAAGCCACATGGGCAGTGTTTCTGCCAAGAGGGTTAACTCCTGAACTCAACGCTGACTATTATCTGTCACCAAACCTGAGATTATAAGGAAGTTTACAATGTCCAAACAATACTTCATCAGAACGAATCAGAATTGATCAGCTTAACTTTTGACCAATGGTGACAGACTGGCGTTGCATAGATTTACATTAAATCACACCGCAAACTGAATTGACTTTGGATTAATCGTGTATTTCTTGTCCTTTACTGCGCAATAAGGTGCTCCGATTTCTTGTTATGCAGCTAAGACGTGTGAAAAACAATGTTCTGTATAATTATAGATATGGATTTTCCAATAACATTTCTGTAAAAGGCATGACATAAGATTGTCTATACTTCTGTGCTCTGCTAGCTAGAGGCCACATCGGCCCTCATACATAGTTATACATTGTGGGTTTTTAACCAGCTAGAGGCCACATCAGCTCTTATACATAGACAGTGATGCATTGGGGGTGTTTAACCAGCTAGAGGCCACATCAGCTCTTATACATAGACAGTCATGCATTGGGGGTGTTTAACCAGCTAGAGGCCACATCAGCTCTTATACATAGACAGTCATGCATTGGGGGTGTTTAACCAGCTAGAGGCCACATCAGCTCTTATACATAGACAGTCATGCATTGGGGGTGTTTAACCAGCTAGAGGCCACATCAGCTCTTATACATAGACAGTCATGCATTGGGGTTTTTATCCAGCTAGAGGCCACATCAGCTCTTATACATAGACAGTCATGCATTGGGGTTTTTTAACCAGCTAGAGGCCACATCAGCTCTTATACATAGACAGTCATGCATTGGGGGTGTTTAACCAGCTAGAGGCCACATCAGCTCTTATACTTAGACAGTCATGCATTGTGGGTGTTTAACCAGCTAGAGGCCACATCAGCTCTTATACATAGACAGTCATGCATTGGGGTTTTAACCAGCTAGAGGCCACATCAGCTCTTATACATAGACAGTCATGCATTGGGTGTGTTTAACCAGCTAGAGGCCACATCAGCTCTTATACATAGACAGTCATGCATTGTGGGTGTTTAACCAGCTAGAGGCCACATCAGCTCTTATACATAGACAGTCATGCATTGGGTGTGTTTAACCAGCTAGAGGCCACATCAGCTCTTATACATAGACAGTCATGCATTGGGGGTGTTTAACCAGCTAGAGGCCACATCAGCTCTTATACATAGACAGTCATGCATTGGGGGTGTTTAACCAGCTAGAGGCCACATCAGCTCTTATACATAGACAGTCATGCATTGGGTGTGTTTAACCAGCTAGAGGCCACATCAGCTCTTATACATAGACAGTCATGCATTGGGGGTGTTTAACCAGCTAGAGGCCACATCAGCTCTTATACATAGACAGTCATGCATTGTGGGTGTTTAACCAGCTAGAGGCCACATCAGCTCTTATTTTTTATTTTATTTTTATTTTATTTCACCTTTATTTAACCAGGTAGGCCAGTTGAGAACAAGTTCTCATTTGCAACTGCGACCTGGCCAAGATAAAGCATAGCAGTGTGAGCAGACAACACAGAGTTACACATGGAATAAACAATTAACAAGTCAATAACACAGTAGAAAACAAAGGGGGAGTCTATATACAATGTGTGCAAAAGGCATGAGGAGGTAGGCGAATAATTACAATTTTGCAGATTAACACTGGAGTGATAAATGATCAGATGGTCATGTACAGGTAGAGATATTGGTGTGCAAAAGAGCAAGTAAATAAATAAAAACAGTATGGGGATGAGGTAGGTGAAAATGGGTGGGCTATTTACCAATAGACTATGTACAGCAGCAGCGATCGGTTAGCTGCTCAGATAGCTGATGTTTGAAGTTGGTGAGGGAGATAAAAGTCTCCAACTTCAGCGATTTTTGCAATTCGTTCCAGTCACAGGCAGCAGAGTACTGGAACGAAAGGCGGCCAAGTGAGGTGTTGGCTTTAGGGATGATCAGTGAGATACACCTGCTGGAGCGCGTGCTATGGATGGGTGTTGCCATCGTGACCAGTGAACTGAGATAAGGCGGAGCTTTACCTAGCATGGACTTGTAGATGACCTGGAGCCAGTGGGTCTGGCGACGAATATGTAATGAGGGCCAGCCGACTAGAGCATACAGGTCGCAGTGGTGGGTGGTATAAGGTGTTTTAGTGACAAAACGGATGGCACTGTGATAGACTGCATCCAGTTTGCTGAGTAGAGTGTTGGAAGCCATTTTGTAGATGACATCGCCGAAGTCGAGGATCGGAAGGATAGTCAGTTTTACTAGGGTAAGCTTGGCGGCGTGAGTGAAGGAGGCTTTGTTGCGGAATAGAAAGCCGACTCTTGATTTGATTTTCGATTGGAGATGTTTGATATGAGTCTGGAAGGAGAGTTTGCAGTCTAGCCAGACACCTAGGTACTTATAGATGTCCACATATTCAAGGTCGGAACCATCCAGGGTGGTGATGCTAGTCGGGCATGCGGGTGCAGGCAGCGATCGGTTGAAAAGCATGCATTTGGTTTTACTAGCGTTTAAGAGCAGTTGGAGGCCACGGAAGGAGTGTTGTATGGCATTGAAGCTTGTTTGGAGGTTAGATAGCACAGTGTCCAATGACGGGCCGAAAGTATATAGAATGGTGTTGTCTGCGTAGAGGTGGATCAGGGAATCGCCCGCAGCAAGAGCAACATCATTGATATATACAGAGAAAAGAGTCGGCCCGAGAATTGAACCCTGTGGCACCCCCATAGAGACTGCCAGAGGACCGGACAGCATGCCCTCCGATTTGACACACTGAACTCTGTCTGCAAAGTAATTGGTGAACCAGGCAAGGCAGTCATCCGAAAAACCGAGGCTACTGAGTCTGCCGATAAGAATATGGTGATTGACAGAGTCGAAAGCCTTGGCAAGGTCAATGAAGACGGCTGCACAGTACTGTCTTTTATCGATGGCGGTTATGATATCGTTTAGTACCTTGAGTGTTGCTGAGGTGCACCCGTGACCGGCTCGGAAACCAGATTGCACAGCGGAGAAGGTACGGTGGGATTCGAGATGGTCAGTGACCTGTTTGTTGACTTGGCTTTCGAAGACCTTAGATAGGCAGGGCAGGATGGATATAGGTCTGTAACAGTTTGGGTCCAGGGTGTCTCCCCCTTTGAAGAGGGGGATGACTGCGGCAGCTTTCCAATCCTTGGTGATCTCAGACGTTATGAAAGAGAGGTTGAACAGGCTGGTAATAGGGGTTGCGACAATGGCGGCGGAAAGTTTCAGAAATAGGGGGTCCAGATTGTCAAGCCCAGCTGATTTGTACGGGTCCAGGTTTTGCAGCTCTTTCAGAACATCTGCTATCTGGATTTGGGTAAAGGAGAACCTGGAGAGGCTTGGGCGAGGAGCTGCCGGGGGGCAGAGCTGTTGGCCGAGGTTGGAGTAGCCAGGCGGAAGGCATGGCCAGCCGTTGAGAAATGCTTATTGAAGTTTTCGATAATCATGGATTTATCGGTGGTGACCGTGTTACCTAGCCTCAGTGCAGTGGGCAGCTGGGAGGAGGTGCTCTTGTTCTCCATGGACTTCACAGTGTCCCAGAACTTTTGGAGTTGGAGCTACAGGATGCAAACTTCTGCCTGAAGAAGCTGGCCTTAGCTTTCCTGACTGACTGCGTGTATTGGTTCCGGACTTCCCTGAACAGTTGCATATCCCGGGGACTATTCGATGCTATTGCAGTCCGCCACAGGATGTTTTTGTGCTGGTCGAGGGCAGTCAGGTCTGGGGTGAACCAAGGACTGTATCTGTTCTTAGTTCTGCATTTTTTGAACGGAGCATGCTTATCTAAAATGGTGAGGAAGTTACTTTTAAAGAATGACCAGGCATCCTCAACTGACGGGATGAGGTCAATGTCCTTCCAGGATACCCGGGCCAGGTCGATTAGAAAGGCCTGCTCACAGAAGTGTTTTAGGGAGCGTTTGACAGTGATGAGGGGTGGTCGTTTGACTGCGGCTCCGTAGCGGATACAGGCAATGAGGCAGTGATCGCTGAGATCCTGGTTGAAGACAGCGGAGGTGTATTTGGAGGGCCAGTTGGTCAGAATGACGTCTATGAGGGTGCCCTTGTTTACAGAGTTAGGGTTGTACCTGGTGGGTTCCTTGATGATTTGTGTGAGATTGAGGGCATCTAGCTTAGATTGTAGGACTGGCGGGGTGTTAAGCATATCCCAGTTTAGGTCACCTAACAGAACAAACTCTGAGGCTAGATGGGGGCGATCAATTCACAAATGGTGTCCAGGGCACAGCTGGGGGCTGAGGGGGTCGGTAGCAGGCGGCAACAGTGAGAGACTTATTTCTGGAGAGAGTAATTTTCAAAATTAGTAGTTCGAACTGTTTGGGTATGGACCTGGAAAGTATGACATTACTTTGCAGGCTATCTCTGCAGTAGACTGCAACTCCTCCCCCTTTAGCAGTTCTATCTTGACGGAAGATGTTATAGTTGGGTATGGAAATCTCTGAATTTTTGGTGGCCTTCCTGAGCCAGGATTCAGACACAGCAAGGACATCAGGGTTAGCAGAGTGTGCTAGAGCAGTGAGTAAAACAAACTTAGGGAGGAGGCTTCTGATGTTGACATGCATGAAACCAAGGCTTTTTCGATCACAGAAGTCAACAAATGAGGGTGCCTGGGGACATGCAGGGCCTGGGTTTACCTCCACATCACCCGCGGAACAGAGAAGGAGTAGTATGAGGGTGCGGCTAAAGGCTATCAAAACTGGTCGCCTAGAGCGTTGGGGACAGAGAATAAGAGGAGCAGGTTTCTGGGCATGGTAGAATATATTCAGGGCATAATGCGCAGACAGGGGTATGGTGGGGTGCGGGTACAGCGGGGGTAAGCCCAGGCACTGGGTGATGATGAGAGAGGTTGTGTCTCTGGACATGCTGGTTGTAATGGGTGAGGTCACCGCATGTGTGGGAGGTGGGACAAAGGAGTTATCAGGGGTATGAAGAGTAGAACTAGGGGCTCCATTGTGAACTAGAACAATGATAACTAACCTGAGCAACAGTATACAAGGCATATTGACATTTGAGAGAGACATACAGCGAGGCATACAGTAATCACAGGTGTTGAATTGGGAAAGCTAGCTTAAACAGTAGGTGAGACAACAGCTAATCAGCTAGCACAACAACAGCAGGTAAAATGGCGTTGACTAGGCAACGGGGCCGACAGATAAAACATAAACAAGCAGAATGGAGTACCGTGATTAATGGACAGTCCAGAGTGCATCAGCTATGTAGCCAAGAGATCAGTGTCCAGGGGGCAGCGGTGGATGGGGCAGGGAAGCTGGACTTGCGAGTGTTATCCAGGTTGAAAAAAAGTTAACAATGACTAAATAGCTTGTAGCTAGTTAGCTGGTTAGCTTCTGGAGGTTCTTGAGTGTGTTCTAAAAATTAAAAATAATAGCGATTCCGTATCACATTGGGTGAGGCAGGTTTCCGGAAAGGTATAAACAGATTAAAAATCAAGAAGAGATAGAAAGTAAATATGGGTCCGGTGAGTGTTTGGGACGCGGCGATTCAGACGGTTAGCAGGCCTGTGCTAACAAGCTAACAGTTCAGTAGGCCCGGGCTAGACAAGCTAGCAGTTAGCAGGCCTGTGCTAACAAGCTAACAGTTCGTAGGCCCGGGCTAGACAAGCTAGCAGTTAGCAGGCCTGTGCTAACAAGCTAACAGTTCGTAGGCCCGGGCTAAACAAGGTAGCAGTTAGCGGACCGGGGCTAGACAAGCTAGCAGTTAGCAGGCCGAGTTTAGCAAGCAGGGAGATAGCGAGGGCTAGAGAGTTGGCCTTTAGGGGACGTCGCGATGGGGTGAGTCTGTTTATTCCTCTTCATGCGGTGACATCGATAGACCGGTCGTGGGCCCGGGTATTGTAGCCCAGGAGGATGCTACGGTGGTAGTACAGGCGCGCTGGCCGGGCTAGCTTCACGCTAAGTGGGTGGAAGCGCTAGCCAGGAGTAATCATCCGGGGTTGCGGTTTAGCTAGATAGCTAGTTGTGAAGATCCAGCTGAAATGTTCCGTTTGCGGTGGGAGTCCAGGGATGAATCCGGGGATGAAAAACAAATAGGTCCGTTATGCTCTGGTTAGAGTCGCGTTGTTCGAGCTGGCGAGAGCTTTCCGAGCTAAAGGTTAGCTTAGCTGATGACCGGTTAGCTGGAGACCGCTAGCATAGCTGGTGGTTAGCCGGCTAGCTTCAGTTGAGGGGTTCCGGTTCAAGTAAATATAAATACTTTAGGAAAAATAGCTACATTGGGTGAGGCGGGTTGCAGGAGAGTATTTGGAAGTATTTGGAAGCTTAGGTTTAGCAAAATGTTTTTGAAGAAAAATATGTAAAAACGAAAAATAGACGATATATACAAGGGACACGACGAGACAGGGCGACTCACTGCTACGCCATCTTGGAATCAAGATGGCGTAGCAGTACATAGACAGTCATACATAGACAGTCATGCATTGGGGGTGTTTAACCAGCTAGAGGCCACATCAGCTCTTATACATAGACAGTCATGCATTGGGGGTGTTTAACCAGCTAGAGGCCACATCAGCTCTTATACATAGACAGTCATGCATTGGGGGTGTTTAACCAGCTAGAGGCC
>NW_024608172.1:32500-51941 GCF_018296145.1 Oncorhynchus tshawytscha
CAATGGGGACAGTCAGTGGGGACAGTCAATGGGGACAGTCAACGGGGACAGTCAACGTGGACAGTCAATGGAGACAGTCAATGGGGACAGTCAATGGGGACAGTCAATGTGGACAGTCAATGGGGACAGTCAATGTGGACAGTCAATGGGGACAGTCAATGGGGACAGTGAATAGGGACAGTGAATGTGGACAGTCAATGGGGACAGTCAATGTGGACAGTCAATGGGGACAGTCAATGGGGACAGTCAATGTGGACAGTCAATGGGGACAGTCAATGGGGACAGTCAATGGGGTAGGTGAAAAACATCCGGATGTCCACTACAGAGGACATTTCTTGATAAACTCTCATTTAGCTCTTATTTCATGTGGAATCATTATTACACGGTCCTGACTACTCAATTATTCCTTAGATATTCACTTGCTAGAAATTATTTGAATATAAAACTCACACAAATTACACACACTTCTTTTCAAATTTCCATAAAATATGCACATTTTGACAGCAGATTATAATTGTTTGTATCCAGGAAGATAAAGTTGTCAAGGCGACAGCCCCACACCATGTAATATCACTGCAAAGCCCAGAATGTCCTCTCAAAGGGACAACTGGAATGAATGAATACAGTGGCTTGTACGGCCTCCGAGACACGGACCAAGAACTGATGTCCACTGGAGAGGACAACAATTATTTAAATCAGAAAGAAAAATATGGAGATGTGGATTATCACAGTGGATCAGTGATTATCACAATCACAGTGGAATCAACCACTGCAATCACAGTGGAATCAACCACTGCAATCACAGTGGAATCAACCCCTGCAATCACAGTGGAATCAACCCCTGCAATCACAGTGGAATCAACCACTGCAATCACAGGTGCAATGATGTTGACAATATTTGACTGTAATGAATCATCATAATTGTGTGTAAAAGAGAACAAAAGGACCAAACAGGAAGATGTCTATGAATTTATTCCAATACAAAATAATACTAAATTATGGGACAACGTGACGGAGGTGGAAGGAAACGATCGTGAGCGTAAAATACCAATCACATCACCTCAACCCCATCACACCACCTCTCCTCAACCCCATCACACCACCTCTCCTCAACCCCATCACACCACCTCTCCTCAACCCCATCACACCACCTCTCCTCAACCCCATCACATCACCTCTCCTCAACCCCATCACACCACATCTCCTCAACCCATCACACCACCTCTCCTCAACCCCATCACACCACCTCTCCTCAACCCCATCACACCACCTCTCCTCAACCCCATCACACCACCTGCTCCTCAACCCCATCACACCACCTCTCCTCAACCCCATCACACCACCTCTCCTCAACCCCATCACACCACCTCTCCTCAACCCCATCACACCACCTCTCCTCAACCCCATCACACCACCTCTCCTCAACCCCATCACACCACTCTCCTCAACCCCATCAAACCACCTCTCCTCAACCCCATCACACCACCTCTCCTCAACCCCATCACACCACCTCTCCTCAACCCCATCACATCACCTCTCCTCAACCCCATCACACCACATCTCCTCAACCCATCACACCACCTCTCCTCAACCCCATCACACCACCTCTCCTCAACCCCATCACACCACCTCTCCTCAACCCCATCACACCACCTCTCCTCAACCCCATCACACCACCTCTCCTCAACCCCATCACACCACCTCTCCTCAACCCCATCACACCACCTCTCCTCAACCCCATCACACCACCTCTCCTCAACCCCATCACACCACCTCTCCTCAACCCCATCACACCACCTCTCCTCAACCCCATCACACCACCTCTCCTCAACCCCATCACATCACCTCTCCTCAACCCCATCACACCACATCTCCTCAACCCCATCACACCACCTCTCCTCAACCCCATCACATCACCTCTCCTCAACCCCATCACACCACCTCTCCTCAACCCCATCACATCACCTCTCCTCAACCCCATCACACCACCTCTCCTCAACCCCATCACATCCTCTCCTCAACCCCATCACACCACCTCTCCTCAACCCCATCACACCACCTCTCCTCAACCCCATCACATCACCTCTCCTCAACCCCATCACACCACCTCTCCTCAACCCCATCACACCACCTCTCCTCAACCCCATCACACCACCTCTCCTCAACCCCATCACACCACCTCTCCTCAACCCCATCACATCACCTCTCCTCAACCCCATCACACCACCTCTCCTCAACCCCATCACACCACCTCTCCTCAACCCCATCACATCACCTCTCCTCAACCCCATCACATCACCTCTCCTCAACCCCATCACACCACCTCTCCTCAACCCCATCACACCACCTCTCCTCAACCCCATCACACCACCTCTCCTCAACCTCATCACATCACCTCTCCTCAACCCCCATCACACCCTCTCTCCTCAACCCCCATCACATCACCTCAACCACCTCACATCAGCCCTCCTCTACTCGACTCCCTTCAGTAAACAGGGGATGTGATCGTAATCTAACGCCTGCCTGAGACCCTGCTCTGTTTCACGAGGTTGCCATCACCCTCGCTGTGTTTCCAGAGGTTGCCAGGTCCACCTCAAAGTCTGCTGTGTGTCCAGGGTGCCATGTCCACCACAAACTCCGCTGTGTGTCCAGAGGTTGCCAGGTCCACTTCAGATCCACCACCTATGTCCAGAGGTTGCCAGGTCCATATCACCCCCCGTGTCCAGATGTTGCCAGGTCCACTTCAGATCCACCACCTGTGTCCAGAGGTTGCCAGGTCCATATCAACCCCCTCGTGTCCAGATCAGATGATGCCAGGTCCACTTCAAATTCCCCACCTGTGTCCAGAGGTTGCCAGGTCCGTATCAACCCCCCGTGTCCAGATGTTGCCAGGTCCACCACAAACTCCGCTGTGTGTTCAGAGGTTGCCAGGTCCACTTCAGATCCACCACCTGTGTCCAGAGGTTGCCAGGTCCATATCAACCCCCCTCCCGTGTCCAGGTGTTGCCAGGTCCTCTTCAGACCCACCATCTGTGTCCAGAGGTTGCCAGGTCCATATCAACCCCCCCCGTGTCCAGAGGTTGCCAGGTCCACCTCAGATCCACCATCTGTGTCCAGAGGTTGCCAGGTCCATATCAACCCCCCGTGTCCAGATGTTGCCAGGTCCACTTCAGACCCACCATCTGTGTCCAGAGGATTGTGTGCTGGTGGTGTGAGTGCTCTTCTCCCTGCAGCACGCCTTTCAATCATGCACTTTGGAAATAATTTTTTAATAGCAACCTTTTTTTCCATTCCTTGTATCAAGGCGAGCAGCATCCACTATTTTGAGATGACCATACAATTTCCACAACAACAAATAATCAGAGTGCTCCACACGTCAACCATTATCTTCAGCGCTATCGCTCAAATAACAAGCTATCCAATAAGATTCAATATCACATTTCATATACCAATTTACAAAGTGCATGAAGTTGAAAGGCGTGCTCCAGGGAGAAGGAGACCAATCTGCAGGGAGAGGGGCACTCACACCACCGGGACACTTACAAACTTGTTCATGAACTTTGGATTAGACCACACCATCCCTGCTCTTGTCCTCTCAGAGCATCCACCACATACACAAGTAAGATTTATTTTAAAAAAAGATATATATATATATATACACATTTTTAAAAAAGGAGCTGCTGGACACAGCTAAACACTGGGCATTTAAATGTAAAACCCCGCCCAACTCTAACAGGTAGCACCTGAAAATAATCACAATTAGTTGCCACGTCACACCTCTTTTGTTTGTGTCTGTGTCTGTCTTCCTGGCTATAGAGTACCACAGTATGAGTCATAATACCCATAAAACCTAGCGGTCAAACAAGGAAATGTTTCCAATCCTTTTTCCACCATTCATTTTCCCCACAGGGGATTTTAGAAACATTTGAAATAAGGGCTGTGTTTCAGGTAGTCTTACCCTGGCGTGACGTTTTGATTACCATGTAAATCTCTCTAGGACAAGGGACTTTTATCAATATATTCACCTGTATTTACCCCCCAAAATGAAATGCTAATTAGCTGCTAATGTGGCTATCATAAAGAACTACAAATGCCATGATGCTCTGGATGAGACTGACGAATCGAGGCAAAGGTAAGAATCTCTGTATTAACTATCTAATATTAGCTACATTTTGAAATTAATAAATTGGCAACATTTCTTTAAATGGACAATTCTGTGAACTGTCTTGTGCAAGTTTTACATTGACACAATACCTATTAGCAAAGGTGGCAACTAGAGATGACTTGCAGGAGCTTGCTGGGATTTGAAGTCTTTCATGATGTCTACTTTGATGCTAATCGGCATTTTAGAATCTGACAGTAAATAGAGCTGAATATATTGATAAGTCACCTCATCCGAGAGAGATTTCATGTACATGGTTATCAGAACGTCAGTTAGATTACTTGCTCGTTATTACTGGGGAAACTAGAAGCATAAAACACAGCCCTTATGTTAAGTGCTTCTAAAATCCCCTATGGGAAAAATGAATGGTGTAAAAACCAATTGGAACCATTTCCTTGTTTGACTGCTAGGTTTTATGGGTATTATGACACCTCCACTGTGGGGCTGTATACCCCTCACCTTGTAAAATGTGTTATGAACCCAACTGGAGTACACTATCCGGCAACGTGACAAAACATTTTCTCCTCTTGTTGACGGCTTTCTAAATATATAAATCTCCAAAGCATGTTGGTGCCAAGGATACTATTAGAACGGCTGAGAATCATCTGAAAATTGTCAGGAAGCAAGGTTTCTGACACATGGTACAAATAATAGGCCTTCACTGCCAAATCCTCTTCGCCTTGCTCAATTTGTTGGCCGAAAATGCAGCCTTTACTAATGTCGATGAAATGTTAAATAAATAAATAAACAAAAACATGAGGCAAGCATCTGTCAGACAGTGAATAAACATCACTATGGCAATGAACTGCTCTTTTACCGAGGTGACTCGGTTTTCTGTAGGTTCACCAAAAACATTTTCAATTAAAAGTTCACTGACATTGAATTTAATTTTATGTTTTATTCAGACACACACACACGTCAATCATAGTTAACCCTGTTTGTGATTCACACACCTCCACATTCACACAGTCGGCTCCACAGACGACGACATACCATCTCTTTACCTTCAGATGAAGAGGAGAGGAGATTTAAAAAACGTTTTTTATTTTTTTAAGTTAAAACCAAGGTGTTTCGGCTTTTGTCCTTCTTCAGGGTTTGACCCTTCAGACGATCCTGTGTTGTAAAAACTATAGAGAACTTGTTCCTTTGCTGTTATTGGACATGCCTATTAGTGGTCAGGGAACTCTTAAATGCTACAAAATCAGTACACATCCTCCGGCTGGTGTGTGTCTGTGTCTAACTGCCTGTGCTAACTAATGTCTCTCTCACACACACTACCACAAGGTTTACACTGCCTCCCTTCCTCAGTCTGGGTTGAGTCATACCTCTGTCTCCTTTCCTCAGTCTGGGTTGAGTCATACCTCTGTCTCCTTTCCTCAGTCTGGGTAGAGTCATACCTCTGTCTCCTTTCCTCAGTCTGGGTTGAGTCATACCTCTGTCTCCTTTCCTCAGTCTGGGTAGAGTCAGACCTCTGTCTCCTTTCCTCAGTCTGGGTAGAGTCAGACCTCTGTCTCCTTTCCTCAGTCTGGGTAGAGTCATACCTCTGTCTCCTTTGCTCAGTCTGGGTTGAGGAATACCTCTGTCTCCTTTGCTCAGTCTGGGTTGAGGAATACCTCTGTCTCCTTTCCTCAGTCTGGGTAGAGTCATACCTCTGTCTCCTTTCCTCAGTCTGGGTAGAGTCATACCTCTGTCTCCTTTCCTCAGTCTGGGTAGAGTCAGACCTCTGTCTCCTTTCCTCAGTCTGGGTAGAGTCATACCTCTGTCTCCTTTGCTCAGTCTGGGTTGAGGAATACCTCTGTCTCCTTTGCTCAGTCTGGGTTGAGGAATACCTCTGTCTCCTTTGCTCAGTCTTTGTTGAGTCATGAGTTATAGCTCTGCACTGATGAGATAGCTCTGCACTGATGAGATATCCAGGACTTGGAAAGATGTATTCTGTGCACTGAATAATTCAAGGAGGGAGGAAAAACACTTTGTTTTGTTTGTCTTGCAGACTGGGGCCCTTAGGGTGAAGTGAGAGTATGGCTACTGATGGACAGGCAGGAAGGAAGGAAGACCAGGGATGGATTCACAACTCCAAATACAGCATGCCAAATGGATCTACAATTTTGCTATTTTTATGTGATATAGTTACCATCCAACATTTTATTGATAATTACATTGATAACTTTTGAAATGTACTACTTGGTTTTTCATTGACGTAGAATAGAAACACCTGAAAGCAACTTTTTTTGACCCATTTTTCTAGTCACCATGCAACACTACCATACCAAACCCCTTTACAGGACCCTGTCTTTCAAAGCTAATTCGTAAAATCCAAATAACTTCACAGATCTTCATTGTAAAAGGTTTAACTTCTTATGGTACAGGGGATGCTTGCGTCCCACTCTGCCAAAATGCCAGGGGAAAAGCAGCGAGGCAAATTCAAATAAATGATATAAAAATCTAACTTTCATTAAATTACACATGTAAGATACTCAATTAAAGCTACACTCGTTGTGAATCCAGTCAACATGTCAGATTTTAAAAAGGCTTTTCGGTGAAAGCATAAGAAGCTATTATCTGATGATAGCACAACAGTAAACAAAGAGGGTAGCATATTTCAACCCTGCAGGCGCCACACAAAAGCAGAAATAAAATATAAAACACCTTTGACAAGCTTCTTTTGTTGGCACTCCAATATGTTCCATAAACATCACAATTGGTCCTTTTGTTCGATTAATTCCATCCATATATATCCAAAATGTCCATTTATTTGGCGCGTTTGATCCAGAAAAAAACAGCTTCCAAATTCCGCAACGTCACTACAAAATATTTCAAAAGTTGCCTGTAAACTTTGCCAAAACATTTCAAACTACTTTTGTAATACAACTTTAGGTATTTTTAAACGTTAATAATCGATCAAATTGAAGACAACAAACCAAGCTACTTTTCACGTTTTGCGCAACTCTCAACAGTGTTACGCAGTTCCTACTTCTTCATTGCACAAATGAATAAACTCAACCAAATTACAGACTGGTGACATCCAGTGGAAGCGGTAGGAACTGAAAACAAGTTCCTAAGAAATACCGTTTCCAAATAAGAACTCACTGAACAGACAGAGACCTAAAAAAAAAAAAAAAATCTGAACGGTTAGTCCTCAGCGTTTTGCCTGCTACATAAGTTCTGTTATACTCACAGACATGATTCAAACAGTTTTTGAGTATTTTCTATCCAAATCTACTAATAATATGCATATCTTATATTCTTGTCATGAGTAGCAGGAAGTTGAAATTGGGCATGCTATTTATCCAAAAATGAAAATGCTGCCCCTATACCTTAAGAAGTTAAACACTGTTTCCCATGCTTGTTCAATGAACCATAAACAATTAATGAACATGCACCTGGGGATCGGTCATTAAGACATTAACAGCTTACAGACGGTAGGCAATTAAGGTCACAGTTATGAAAACTTAGGACACTAAAGAAGCCTTTCTACTGACTCTGAAAAACACCAAAAGAAAGATGCCCAGGGTCCCTGCTCATCTGCGTGAACGTACCTTAGGCATGCTGCAAGGAGGCATGAGGACTGCAGATGTGGCCAGGGCAATAAATTGCAATGTCCGTACTGTGAGATGCCTAAGACAGCGCTACAGGGAGACAGGAAGGACAACTGATCGTCCTTGCAGTGGCAGACGACGTGTAACAACACCTGCACAGGTTCGGTACATCCGAACAACACACGTGCGGGACAGGTACAGGATGGCAACAACAACTGCCCGAGTTACACCAGAAACATACAATCCCTCCATCAGTGCTCAGACTGTCCGCAATAGGCTGAGAGAGGCTGAAATGAGGGCTTGTAGGCCTGTTGTAGCAGGTCCTCACCAGACATCACCGGCAACCAGGTCGCCTATGGGCACAAACCCACCTTCGCTGAACCAGACAGGACTGGCAAAAAGTACTCTTCACTGACGAGTCGCGGTTTTGTCTCACCAGGGGTGATGGTCGGATTTGCGTTTATCGCCAAAGGAATGAGCATTACACCGAAACCTGTACTCTGGAGCATGATCAATTTGGATGTGGAGGGTCCGTCAAGGTCTGGGGCGGTGTGTCACAGCATCATCGGACTGAGCTTTTTGTCATTGCAGGCAATCTCATCACTATGCGTTACAGGGAAGACATCCTCCTCCCTCATGTGGTACCCTTCATGCAGGCTCATCCTGACATGACCCTCCAACATGACAATGCCACCAGCCATACTGCTCATTCTGTGTGTGAGTTCCTGAAAGACAGGAATGTCAGTGTTCTGCCATGGCTAGCGAAGAGCTTGGATCTCAATCCCATTCAGCACGTCTGGGACCTGTTGGATCGGAGGGTGAGGGCTAGGGCCATTCCCCCAGAAATGTCTGGGAACTTGCAGGTGCCTTGGTGGAAGGGTGGGGTAACATCTCATAGCAAGAACTGACAGATCTGGTGCAGTCATGGGGAGGAGATGCACTGCAGTACTTAATGCAGCTGGTGGCCACACCAGATACTCAAATCAAATCAAATCAAATGTATTTATATAGCCCTTCGTACATCCGCTGATATCTCAAAATGCTGTGGTATCTTAGTCACTTAATGTTTACATATCTGGCATTACTCATCTCATGTGTATATACTGTATTCTATACTATTCTATGGTATCTTAGTCACTTAATGTTTACATCTGGCATTACTCATCTCATATGTATATACTGTATTCTATACTATTCTATGGTATCTTAGTCACTTAATGTTTACATCTGGCATTACTCATCTCATATGTATATACTGTATTCTATACTATTCTATGGTATCTTAGTCACTTAATGTTTACATCTGGCATTACTCATCTCATATGTATATACTGTATTCTATACTATTCTATGGTATCTTAGTCACTTAATGTTTACATCTGGCATTACTCATCTCATGTGTATATACTGTAGAATAGCGTAGAAAACAGTATCTCATTCACTTACTAATGCTTACATACAGTTGAAGTCGGAAGTTTACATACACTTAGGTTGGTTAGGACATCTACTTCATGACACAAGTCATTTTTCAAACAGTTGTTTACAGACAGATTATTTCACTTATAATTCACTGTATCACATTTCCAGTGGGTCAGAAGTTTACATACACTAAGTTGACTGTGCCTTTAAACAGCTTGGAAAATTCCAGAAAATTATGTCATGGCTGTAGAAGCTTCTGATAGGCTAATTGACATTATTTGAGTCAATTGGAGGTGTACCTGTGGATGTATTTCAAGGCCTACCTTCAAACTCAGTGCCTCTTTGATTGACATCATGGGAAAATTTAAAAAAATCAGCCAAGACCTCAGAAAAAGACTGTAGACCTCCACAAGTCTGGTTCATCCATGGGAGCAATTTCCAAATGCCTGAAGGTACCAAGTTCATCTATACAAACAATAGTACAATAGTAGTCTCCTAGAGACTTTGGCGTGGAAAGGTGCAAATCAATCCCAGAACAACAGCAAAGGACCTTGTTAAGATTCTGGAGGAAACAGGTACAAATGTATCTATATCCACAGTAAATCGAGTCATATATCGACATAACCTGAAAGGCTGCTCAGCAAGGAAGAAGCCACTGCTCCAAAACCGCCATAAAAAAGCCAGACTACGGTTTGCAACTGCACATGGGGACAAAGATTATATGTTTTGGAGAAATGTCCTCTGGTCTGATGAAACAAAAATAGAACTGTTTGGCCATAATGACCATCGTTATGTTTGGAGGGAAAAGGGGGAGGCTTGCAAGCTGAAGAACACCATCCCAACTGTGAAGCACATCGGTGGCAGCATCACGTTGTGGGGGTGCTTTTCTGCAGGAGGGACTGGTGCACTTAAAAATAGATGGCATCATGAGGCAGGAAAATTATGTGGATATATTGAATCAACGTCTTTAACTTCCTGACATCCAGGACATCAAAGTCCAGGTATTGGAGTGGCCATCACAAAGCCCTAACCTCAGTCCCATAGAACATTTGTGGGCAGAACTGAAAAATTGTGTGCGAGCAAGGAGGCCTACAAACCTGACTCAGTTACACCAGCTCTGTCAGGAGGAATTCACACAACTTATTGTGGGAAGCTCATGGAAGGCTACCCGAAACATTTGACCCAAGTTAAACCATTTAAAGGCAATGCTACCAAATACTTATTGAGTGTATGTTAACTTCTGACCCATCTGACCCACTGGGAATGCGATGAAAGAAATACAAGCTGAAATGAATCATTCTCTCTACTATTATTCTGATTTTTCACATTCTTAAAATGAGTTGGTGATCCTAACTGACCTAAGACAGGGAATTTTTACTAGGATTAAATGTCAGGAATTGTGAAAAACTGAGTTCAAATGTATTTGGCTAAGGTGTATGTAAACTTCAACTGTATCTTGCATTACTCATCTCAAATGTAGGTTCTGTTTTTCTATACTATTCTACTGTTCCACTCTGACATCACTCGTCCATATGTATATAGTCTAAATTCATTCCTAGATTTGTGTGTATTGGGTATATGTTGTGTCATTTGTTTGATATTACTTGTTAGATATTACTGCTGATGAATGACAGCTAAATTACAACATATGACAGATCTATGATATTAAAGGATGAATGACAGCTAAATTACTACATATGACAGATCTATGATATTAAAGGATGAATGACAGATAGAGAACAAGAGAGACAGGAAGGAGGGAATAAAGAAATGGTGATGATATTGATCAGGGACACTCTCTCTGTCTCTCTCTCTCTCTCTCTCTCTCTCTCTCTCTGTCTCTCTCTGTCTCTCTATCTTTTATCTCTCCCTCTCTGTCTCTCTCTCTCTGTCTCTCTCTCTGTCTCTCTATCTTTTATCTCTCCCTCTCTGTCTCTCTCTCTCTCTGTGTCTCTTTCCCTCTCTCTGTCTCTCTCTCTCGTCCTCTCTCCCTCTCTCTGTCTCTCTCTCTCGTCTCTCTCTCCCTCTCTCTGTCTCTCTCTCTCTTGTCTCTCTCCCTCTCTCTGTCTCTCTCTTGTCTCTCTCTCTCCTCTCTCTGTCTCTCTCTCTCTTGTCTCTCTCTCTGTCTCTCTATCTTTTATCTCTCCCTCTCTGTCTCTCTCTCTCTGTCTCTCTATCTTTTATCTCTCCCTCTCTGTCTCTCTCTCTCTCTCTGTGTCTCTTTCCCTCTCTCTGTCTCTCTCTCTCTTGTCTCTCTCTCCCTCTCTCTGTCTCTCTCTCTCTTGTCTCTCTCTCCCTCTCTCTGTCTCTCTCTCTCTTGTCTCTCTCTCTCCCTCTCTCTGTCTCTCTCTCTCTTGTCTCTCTCCCTCTCTCTGTCTCTCTCTCTCTTGTCTCTCTCTCCCTCTCTCTGTCTCTCTCTCTCTTGTCTCTCTCTCCCTCTCTCTGTCTCTCTCTCTCTTGTCTCTCTCTCTCTTTCTTTAGCTTTGTCCCTTTCTCTCTTCAATCATCTCCTTCTCTGTTTTTCCTCCATTTGTTTTAATTTCTCTCCCACCTTCCATTCGCCTCTGTCCCTATCTCACTCTCTCTCTCTCTATGACAGATCGATGCTGTATCCTCTCTGGTACAGCTCTCCTATGAAACTGTGTTCTCCAGGTAATTGAGCTCAGCTGGTCTCCCTTGGGCCTCTACTTCCTACGACCACCTTCTCCCCCCTCATAACGACCTCTACTTCTTTCCGTCCCCATCCCACCTCCCCCTTCCCCACCACTGACACTTAGGCCCACACTACCCAACAATCCCCACTACTTGTAATTGGTTTTGATTTCCCCTACCTGTAATTGGTTTTGATTTCACCTTTGCAATGTCATCTTCTTCACCTGTCAGAGCCTACTGTGCACATTCTCTCTCTCTCTCTCTAACACACACATACACACACTGCGCGCACACACACACACAAACTCCCTCTTCCTGATCTCTCTAAAATCCAAAATGTGTGGCTTAAAGATGAAGGAGAAGAAGAGAAATGGATTGTCAGGACCCAGCAATTTACACAGGCAGCATTTGTGGGCAACCCCTGAAATCTCATGGTTTTAAATTGGTAAATATATAGAGATGGAGGCTGGTATTCCTCCTGTATATATACTGTCCTACTGGGAATGATTAGAGATATAGTATACTGTATATATACTGTTCTAATGGGAATGATTAGAGATATAGTCTACTGTATATATACTGTCCTAATGGGAATGATTAGAGCTACAGACAGATATAGTCTACTGTATATAATATAGTCAGATGGAAAAGGAATGAATAAGGGAGAGGTTTTGGAGAAGTGTCCCGCACTTATACAAACACTGCCGCGCAAACTGAAGGTCAAATAAACAGGCAGAAAATTCCTCTGAAACTCTGCAAACACAACAGATTTCAAGGTTGTTGTTTCTACGTCCAGAGCTACATAACTTCTTCATCCGTTTCTACCTTTATGTATTCTTCTCCTGCACTTTCTGAAAGGTGAGGTAAAAGACGGCTGCAGTACACCGTCGACAAAGACGGTAATTGGGTGTGAAGACAGCCAGGTCCAATCTCAAAGCAAGGAGTTGTTCTCCCTCAAAATAGTTTTTTCAATTTGACGAGTTGGACATTTCCCTTCCTCTGTTCGCTCTCTGAGGAGGTCGGCTGGCTGGCGACCTCGTTATTCATTATTTAGATCTGACAAAGAGACGTACAGGGTTTCCTTCAGGTGAAGCAGAACCATGTTTTATATGTCATGATGAGGGGGGGGGATATACACCACATGTGGACACCTGCTCGTCCGACATCTCATTCCAAAATCACTGGCTTTAATATGGAGTTGGTCGCCCCCTCTACAGCCTCCACTCTTCTGGGGAAGGCTTTAATATGGAGTTGGTCGCCCCCTCTACAGCCTCCACTCTTCTGGGGAAGGCTTTAATATGGAGTTGGTCGCCCCCTCTACAGCCTCCACTCTTCTGGGGAAGGCTTTAACATGGAGTTGGTCGCCCCCCTGGAAGGCTTTCCACTGGATGTTGAACATTGCTGTTGGGGACTTGTTTCCATTCAGCCAAAGTCAATGACAAGCCACTCCTTATCTTTCACCACAGGGCTCTGACAAGACAATATTACTGTTAAATGTGCTCTAAATAACCTGCTATCGTCAAAGAGCCCACAGGATCTTGTGTGTGTGTGTGTGTGTGTGTGTGTACTGTAGTACAGACAGTGGACAGAGGAGACAGTGGTCATCTATTTCATCATGGAACAGCTGGTAGCCCAGCCTCAGCCACAGACAGGTCTTTAATAATTCAATCCCAAACCTGGGGACGCCTTTCTTATCAATATTTTATCCAGTGTTCCTGGAATCCCCTCTTTAATTAACGACCACTCATCATTCAAAACAGGACCACGTTACATTTGACAGGAAAAACAGATATTTGAGATAATTAATAATTCATCAAATTCTATCCAGGGGTCACATTTGCTTATCTAACAGCTGCGTTTCCCTGCTATAAACCTTTTGACCTGTGTTTTATACTGAATATTTTGATTCCGAGTTACTTTGTTTAAAAATGTTGCATCAAATTTCAATTGTGTGAGCAATAACAGGATCAACGTGTCGTTCATTGTTTAAGGGATATATCAGTGGAGACCACCTCTTCCAGGGCAATAGGAGACCCCATATTACATACCATATTACATTGTTTAAGGGATATATCAGTGGAGACCACCTCTTCCAGGGCAATAGGAGACCCCATATTACATACCATATTACATTGTTTAAGGGATATATCAGTGGAGACCACCTCTTCCAGGGCGATAGGAGACCCCATATTACATACCATATTACATTGTTTAAGGGATATATCAGTGGAGACCACCTCTTCCAGGGCAATAGGAGACCCCATATTACATACCATATTACATTGTTTAAGGGATATATCAGTGGAGACCACCTCTTCCAGGGCAATAGGAGACCCCATATTACATACCATATTACATTGTTTAAGGGATATATCAGTGGAGACCACCTCTTCCAGGGCAATAGGAGACCCCATATTACATACCATATTACATTGCTTAAGGGATATATCAGTGGAGACCACCTCTTCCAGGGCAATAGGAGACCCCATATTACATACCATATTACATTGCTTAAGGGATATATCAGTGGAGACCACCTCTTCCAGGGCAATAGGAGACCCCATATTACATACCATATTACATTGTTTAAGGGATATATCAGTGGAGACCACCTCTTCCAGGGCAATAGGAGACCCCATATTACATACCATATTACATTGCTTAAGGGATATATCAGTGGAGACCACCTCTTCCAGGGCAATAGGAGACCCCATATTACATACCATATTACATTGTTTAAGGGATATATCAGTGGAGACCACCTCTTCCAGGGCAATAGGAGACCCCATATTACATACCATATTACATTGTTTAAGGGATATATCAGTGGAGACCACCTCTTCCAGGGCAATAGGAGACCCCATATTACATACCATATTACATTGTTTAAGGGATATATCAGTGGAGACCACCTCTTCCAGGGCAATAGGAGACCCCATATTACATACCATATTACATTGTTTAAGGGATATATCAGTGGAGACCACCTCTTCCAGGGCAATAGGAGACCCCATATTACATACCATATTACATTGTTTAAGGGATATATCAGTGGAGACCACCTCTTCCAGGGCAATAGGAGACCCCATATTACATACCATATTACATTGCTTAAGGGATATATCAGTGGAGACCACCTCTTCCAGGGCAATAGGAGACCCCATATTACATACCATATTACATTGCTTAAGGGATATATCAGTGGAGACCACCTCTTCCAGGGCAATAGGAGACCCCATATTACATACCATATTACATTGTTTAAGGGATATATCAGTGGAGACCACCTCTTCCAGGGCAATAGGAGACCCCATATTACATACCATATTACATTGTTTAAGGGATATATCAGTGGAGACCACCTCTTCCAGGGCAATAGGAGACCCCATATTACATACCATATTACATTGTTTAAGGGATATATCAGTGGAGACCACCTCTTCCAGGGCAATAGGAGACCCCATATTACATACCATATTACATTGTTTAAGGGATATATCAGTGGAGACCACCTCTTCCAGGGCAATAGGAGACCCCATATTACATACCATATTACATTGTTTAAGGGATATATCAGTGGAGACCACCTCTTCCAGGGCAATAGGAGACCCCATATTACATACCATATTACATTGTTTAAGGGATATATCAGTGGAGACCACCTCTTCCAGGGCAATAGGAGACCCCATATTACATACCATATTACATTGTTTAAGGGATATATCAGTGGAGACCACCTCTTCCAGGGCAATAGGAGACCCCATATTACATACCATATTACATTGTTTAAGGGATATATCAGTGGAGACCACCTCTTCCAGGGCAATAGGAGACCCCATATTACATACCATATTACATTGTTTAAGGGATATATCAGTGGAGACCACCTCTTCCAGGGCAATAGGAGACCCCATATTACATACCATATTACATTGTTTAAGGGATATATCAGTGGAGACCACCTCTTCCAGGGCAATAGGAGACCCCATATTACATACCATATTACATTGTTTAAGGGATATATCAGTGGAGACCACCTCTTCCAGGGCAATAGGAGACCCCATATTACATACCATATTACATTGTTTAAGGGATATATCAGTGGAGACCACCTCTTCCAGGGCAATAGGAGACCCCATATTACATACCATATTACATTGTTTAAGGGATATATATCAGTGGAGACCACCTCTTCCAGGGCAATAGGAGACCCCATATTACATACCATATTACATTGTTTAAGGGATATATCAGTGGAGACCACCTCTTCCAGGGCAATAGGAGACCCCATATTACATACCATATTACATTGTTTAAGGGATATATCAGTGGAGACCACCTCTTCCAGGGCAATAGGACACCCCATATTACATACCATATTACATTGTTTAAGGGATATATCAGTGGAGACCACCTCTTCCAGGTCAATAGGAGACCCCATATTACATACCATATTACATTGTTTAAGGGATATATCAGTGGAGACCACCTCTTCCAGGGCAATAGGAGACCCCATATTACATACCATATTACATTGTATAAGGGATATATCAGTGGAGACCACCTCTTCCAGGGCAATAGGAGACACCATATTACATTGTTTAAGGGATATATCAGTGGAGACCACCTCTTCCAGGGCAATAGGCGACACCATATTCCTCTCTATACTCAGCCAGGGGCAGAATAATCAAGTCTAAACCATTTTCGGGTGGGGAGAAATGCTAGTGCCTGGAAATACAATGTAATGTTTGATACGGATAGTCCTCCTACTGTACGTCTTTCCCTCTTTGTGTGTTTGTTCATTTTATTTGGGATCGCTTGTCTTGACATATTTATTTTGACACCACAATATGGACTTTATCCCAATAGCCAGAATGTCACTTCCTGATCTGTTTCACCTGGCTTTGTGATTGTCTCCACCCTCCTCCAGATGTCACCCATCTTCCCCAAAATCTCCTTGGTATTTATACTGTTGTTGTCTGTCTGTCAGTGCCAGTTCATCTTGTTTGTCAAGTTTACCAGGGTTTGTCCTGTCAGCGCCTGTCTTTTCCCAGCCTCTTTTTCTCGTCCTCCTGGTTGTTGACCAGTCTGCCTGTCCTGACCCTGTACCCGCCCACCTGACCAGTCTGCCTGTCCTGACCCTGTACCCGCCTGCCTGACCAGTCTGCCTGTCCTGACCCTGTACCCGCCCGCCTGACCAGTCTGCCTGTCCTGACCCTGTACCCGCCCGCCTGACCAGTCTTCCTGTCCTGACCCTGTACCCGCCTGCCTGACCAGTCTGCCTGTCCTGACCCTGTACCCGCCCGCCTGACCAGTCTTCCTGTCCTGTCCCTGTACCCACCCGCCTGACCAGTCTGCCTGTCCTGACCCTGTACCTGCCTGCCTGACCAGTCTGCCTGACCCTGTACCCGCCCTCCTGACCAGTCTGCCTGTCCTGACCCTGTACCCGCAGACGTGGCAATCTTTACCTGTCATTTGGCTGCCCCTGTTACAATAAACATTGTTACTTCACACAGTCTGCTCTTGGGTCTTACTGTGATGTCTGATACAGAAGAGGGAGCAAAGGAAGCATTGACCTACAGAGGTTCAGCCGTGGCAATATATTCATTTGGACAATAGATATTCTGCCAGTCAAAACAACTGGGATGTTAGTCCATCTACTGAGGTCAGATTGAATTGATTTGAGTGTTCTGTTTCTGGCAACGATTTTATCTAAGGAAGGCTAAATATAGACATGGTCTAGATATAGTCAAATATCGGTCTAAGGGTTTTCTAGGTGTGAAGGAGAGTCGGACCAAAATGCAGCGTGTAGATTGCGATCCATGTTTAATAAAACAAACGTAACACGAATACACACAAAACACTACAAAACAATAAACGTAACGAAAACCGAAACAGCCTATACTTGTGTCAACTAACAACACAGGAACAAAGACACTAAGGACAATCACCCACGACAAACTCAAAGAATATGGCTGCCTAAATATGGTTCCCAATCAGAGACAACGATAAACACCTGCCTCTGATTGAGAACCACTCCAGACAGCCATAGACTTTGCTAGATAACCCACTAAGCTACAATCCCAATACACACACCAAAACCCCAAGACAAAACACACCACAATACAAAACCCCATGCCACACCCTGGCCTGACCCAATACATGAAGAAAACACAAAATACTTAGACCAGGGCGTGACACTCGGCCTGCGTATAATAAGATGAAATAGATTTGAGGGAAATTGGTGTTATCTCCTTCGATTGAGGAATTGCCTGGGCCAGGGGCTCCGTGTATAATAACAGAGGAAATCGGATGGCTTTGTCTGTTGCTTCTTGTGATTCTGAACGGAGTAGAGCAGATATTGCCTGTTATAACTATGGCTGAGGGATTGGCATATAGTATTTGAATCATATTAATGACATTCGAGCCAATTCCCATATGTTCCAAGACAGACCAGAGATATGACCCTTGTAGAGAGCAGATCACCCCGACTTCAAGCTCTTACTTTCCAGAACCTTTAGGAGCCGCGATGGGAAAAGTAGCAGCAAGAGGCAGGACTCTGATCTTTACATCAGGGCTAATGTCTCATTCCAATCGTAGAGTCCTTTTCTGTTCTCTCCGTTTAGGAGTCAGACACTCCTTTTATTGGACCATTTGGAGTCGGGTGACTTTCTCTCGGAAGAAGAAGAAGACAGCTTTTGTGTCATCGGCTCAGCTTTAAGAGGGACAGACTGTATAATGAGTTATAGCTTTAAAAAACATAAAAATGTGTTCTTCCCCTCTCCTTCCTCTGTCATATCATGTAACGCAAATGTTTCCCTCTTCCCCTCTCCTTCCTGTCATATCATTGAGATGTGTTCTTCTTCCCTCTTCCCCTCTCCTTCCTGTCATATCATTGAGATGTGTTCTTCTTCCCTCTTCCCTCTCCTTCCTGTCATATCATTGAGATGTGTTCTTCTTCCCTCTTTCCCTCTCCTTCCTGTCATATCATTGAGATGTGTTCTTCTTCCTCTACCCCTCTCCTTCCTGTCATATCATTGAGATGTGTTCTTCTTCCCTCTTCCCCTCTCCTTCCTGTCATATCATTGAGATGTGTTCTTCCTTCCCTCTTCCCTCCCCTCTCCTTCCTGTCATATCATTGAGATGTGTTCTTCTTCCCTCTTCCCTCTCCTTCCTGTCATATCATTGAGATGTGTCCACTGTCTGGTTCAGTGCTGAGGAAGGAGGGTTTGAGGCTACAGTTAGTGTCCACTGTCTGGTTCAGTGCTGGGGAAGGAGGGTTTGAGGCTACAGTTAGTGTCCACTGTCTGGTTCATTGCTGGGTAAGGAGGGTTTGAGGCTACAGTTAGTGTCCACTGTCTGGTTCAGTGCTGGGAAGGAGGGTTTGAGGCTACAGTTACTGTCCACTGTCTGGTTCAGTGCTGAGGAAGGAGGGTTTCAGGCTACAGTTAGTGTCCACTGTCTGGTTCAGTGCTGAGGAAGGTGGAGGAAGGAGGGTTTTGAGGCTACAGTTAGTGTCCACTGTCTGGTTCAGTGCTGGGGAAGGTGGAGGAAGGAGGGTTTTGAGGCTACAGTTAGTGTCCACTGTCTGGTTCAGTGCTGAGGAAGGAGGGTTTTGAGGCTACAGTTAGTGTCCACTGTCTGGTTCAGTGCTGGGGAAGGTGGAGGAAGG
>NW_024608173.1:5000-51951 GCF_018296145.1 Oncorhynchus tshawytscha
CAAAACGTCCAACTAGAGGATGCTGGGAAGTACCGTTGTGTGGCCACCAACATCGGCAACCGCGTCAAGAGTAGAAAGGCAACGCTCTCCGTCATCAACCAAGGTGTGTGTGCTTTCAATTCAGATTATGGGTAGACTTGTTTAAAAGCACATCTTTCAAATCAAATGTATTTAAATAGCCCTTCGTACATCAGCTGATATCTCAAAGTGCTGTACAGAAACCCAGCCTACAACCCCAAACAGCAAGCAATGCAGGTGTAGAAGCACGGTGGCTAGGAAAAACTCCCTAGAAAGGCCAAAACCTAGGAAGAAACCTAGAGAGGAACCAGGCTATGTGGGGTGGCCAGTCCTCTTCTGGCTGTGCCGGGTGGAGATTATAACAGAACATGGCCAAGATGTTCAAATGTTCATAAATGACCAGCATGGTCAAATAATAATAATCACAGGCAGAACAGTTGAAACTGGAGCAGCAGCACGGCCAGGTAGACTGGGGACAGCAAGGAGTCATCATGTCAGGTAGTCCTGAGGCATGGTCCTAGGGCTCAGGTCCTCTGAGAGAGAGAAAGAAAGAGGGAATTAGAGAGAGCATACTTAAATTCACACAGGACACCGGATAGGACAGGAGAAGTACTCCAGATATAACAAACTGACCCTATCCCCCGACACATAAACTACTGCAGCATAAATACTGGAGGCTGAGATAGGAGGGGTCAGGAGACACTGTGGCCCCATCCGATGACACCCCTGGACAGGGCCAAACAGGAAGGATATAACCCCACCCACTTTGCCAAAGCACAGCCCCCACACCACTAGAGGGATATCTTCAACCACCAACTTACTATCCTGAGACAAGGCCGAGTATAGCCCACATATCTCCACCACGGCACAACCCAAGGGAGGGGGCGCCAACCCAGACAGGAAGATCACATCAGTGACTCAACCCACTCAAGTGACGCACCCCTCCTAGGGACGGTATGAAAGAGCCCTAGTAAGCCAGTGACTCAGCCCCTGTAAAAGGGTTAGAGGCAGAGAATCACAGTGGAAAGAGGGGAACCGGCCAGGCAGAGACAGCAAGGGCGGTTCGTTGCTCCAGAGCCTTTCCGTTCACCTTCACACTCCTGGGCCAGACTACACACAATCATATGACCCACTGAGTCTTCAGTAAAGACTTAAAGGTTGAGACCGAGTTTGCGTCTCTCACATGGGTAGGCAGACCATTCCATAAAAATGGAGCTCTGTAGGTGAAAGCCCTGCCTCCAGCTGTTTGCTTAGAAATTCTAGGGACAATTAGGAGGCCTGCGTCTTGTGACCGTAGCGTACGTGTAGGTATGTGCGGCAGGACCAAATCAGAGAGATAGGTAGGAGCAAGCCCATGTAATGCTTTGTAGGTTAGCAGTAAAACCTTGAAATCAGCCCTTGCCTTGACAGGAAGCCAGTGTAGCGAGGCTAGCACTGGAGTAATATGATCACATTTTTTGGTTCTAGTCAGGATTCTAGCAGCCATATTTTGCACTAACTGAAGTTTATTTAGTGCTTTATCCAGGTAGCCGGAAAGTAGAGCATTGCAGTAGTCTAACCTAGAAGTGACAAAAGCATGGATTAATTTTTCTGCATCATTTTTGGACAGAAAGTTTCTGATTTTTGCAATGTTACGTACCTCACATGCACATACAGTAAACCTTCTTTTAAATTGTACTGGTTTTTACTGTGAAAATAATTGCACAACTACAACTTTTTTTTTTTTTTTTAAGGTTCTGCCCCTAAACCGCGTCAGAGGCCCCGGATCATAGCGGGCCCCCAAAACATGACTGCTTCCCTCCACTACACCGTGGTCCTGGAGTGTGTTGCTACGGGCAACCCCAGACCCATCATCTCCTGGAGCCGGGCCGACAGTAAACCCATCGACGTGTTCAATGCCAGAGTGCTGGGCAGGTGAGAGGATGCATGATGCACCACTGTACCCATAATGCTCTGTGCAACATCGGCCACCATTGAGGTTTTTAAATCACGTTTAAAGACGTTTTTACTTCCTTTGTGTTGTATGTCATTTTATTATTGTTATAAAAATATATTTTAAAAATGTATTTCCTGAAGGAAAATGTGTGCACTTGCTTCAGTGGTCTCAAAGGACTGTTTGTACTGTAAAGTGTGTTGGGTTTTAATGCATTTAAAAAAAAATATATATATATATATTTATTTATTTATTTGTGTTTGACAGTGGAAACCTGGTGATCAGTGATGTGAAGCCTCAGCACAGTGGAGTCTACCTCTGTAGAGCCACCACCCCAAGAACATGCAACTACACCATCGCTACTGCCAACCTCACCGTGCTAGGTAAACTACTATATCCTTATATACTGATCCAACAATATGTTTTCAGCTGAAATGGGAGAATATTGCTCTGGGTTTCGGTCTAGTGGTTACAGCCACTGAGTGGTTTTTCAATATGCATACTACCGAGTGTGCTCCACACTCTCATGCTCCAAGTGTATTCTCCGAGGATGTTCTCTTGAGTACGTTCTTGTGAGGACGAGAGTTTGGAGAACACATGAAACATTCCATTTGAGCAGCACTCCCCTACTGTATTACCTCACGCTGCTCCTCCCCTACTGTATTACCTCACACTGCACCTCCCCCTACTGTATTACCTCACGCTGAGCGGCACTCCCCCTACTGTATTACCTCACGCTGCACCTCCCCTACTGTATTACCTCACGCTGCACCTCCCCTACTGTATTACCTCACGCTGCACCTCCCCCTACTGTATTACCTCACGCTGCACCTCCCCTACTGTATTACCTCACGCTGCACCTCCCCTACTGTATTACCTCACGCTGCACCTCCCCTACTGTATTACCTCACGCTGCACCTCCCCTACTGTATTACCTCACGCTGCACCTCCCCTACTGTATTACCTCACGCTGCACCTCCCCTACTGTATTACCTCACGCTGCACCTCCCCTACTGTATTACCTCACGCTGCACCTCCCCTACTGTATTACCTCACGCTGCACCTCCCCTACTGTATTACCTCACGCTGCACCTCACCCTACTGTATCACCTCACGCTGAGCAGCACTCCCCTACTGTATTACCTCACGCTGCACCTCCCTACTGTATTACCTCACGCTGCACCTCCCTACTGTATTACCTCACACTGCACCTCCCCTACTGTATTACCTCACGCTGCACCTCCCCTACTGTATTACCTCACGCTGCACCTCCCCTACTGTATTACCTCACACTGAGCAGCACTCCCCTACTGTATTACCTCACGCTGAGCGGCACTCCCCCTACTGTATTACCTCACGCTGAGCGGCACTCCACCTACTGTATTACCTCACGCTGAGCGGCACTCCCCTACTGTATTACCTCACGCTGCACCTCCCCTACTGTATTACCTCACACTGCACCTCCCCTACTGTATTACCTCACACTGCACCTCCCCTACTGTATTACCTCACGCTGCACCTCCCCTACTGTATTACCTCACGCTGCACCTCCCCTACTGTATTACCTCACACTGAGCAGCACTCCCCTACTGTATTACCTCACGCTGAGCGGCACTCCCCTACTGTATTACCTCACGCTGAGCGGCACTCCACCTACTGTATTACCTCACGCTGAGCGGCACTCCCCCTACTGTATTACCTCACGCTGAGCGGCACTCCCTACTGTATTACCTCACGCTACTGTATTACCTCACGCTGAGCGGCACTCCACCTACTGTATTACCTCACACTGAGCAGCACTCCCCGTACTGTATTACCTCACGCTGAGCGGCACTCCCCGTACTGTATTACCTCACGCTGAGCGGCACTCCCCTACTGTATTACCTCACGCTGAGCGGCACTCCACCTACTGTATTACCTCACGCTGAGCGGCACTCCCGTACTGTATTACCTCACGCTGAGCGGCACTCCCCTACTGTATTACCTCACGCTACTGTATTACCTCACGCTGAGCGGCACTCCACCTACTGTATTACCTCACGCTGAGCGGCACTCCCCTACTGTATTACCTCACGCTGAGCGGCACTCCACCTACTGTATTACCTCACACTGAGCAGCACTCCCGTACTGTATTACCTCACACTGAGCAGCACTCCACCTACTGTATTACCTCACGCTGAGCAGCACTCCACCTACTGTATTACCTCACGCTGAGCAGCACTCCACCTACTGTATTACCTCACACTGAGCAGCACTCCCGTGCTGTATTACCTCACGCTGAGCGGCACTCCACCTACTGTATTACCTCACACTGAGCAGCACTCCCGTACTGTATTACCTCACGCTGAGCAGCACTCCCGTACTGTATTACCTCACACTGAGCAGCACTCCCGTACTGTATTACCTCACGCTGAGCGGCACTCCCCTACTGTATTACCTCACGCTACTGTATTACCTCACACTGAGCAGCACTCCCCGTACTGTATTACCTCACGCTAAGCGGCACTCCCCTACTGTATTACCTCACGCTGAGCGGCACTCCACCTACTGTATTACCTCACACTGAGCAGCACTCCCGTACTGTATTACCTCACGCTGAGCAGCACTCCCGTACTGTATTACCTCACGCTGAGCGGCACTCCCGTACTGTATTACCTCACGCTGAGCGGCACTCCCCTACTGTATTACCTCACGCTGAGCGGCACTCCCCCTACTGTATTACCTCACGCTACTGTATTACCTCACGCTGAGCGGCACTCCACCTACTGTATTACCTCACGCTGAGCGGCACTCCCCCTACTGTATTACCTCACGCTGAGCGGCACTCCCCTACTGTATTACCTCACGCTGAGCGGCACTCCCCTACTGTATTACCTCACGCTACTGTATTACCTCACGCTGAGCGGCACTCCACCTACTGTATTACCTCACGCTGAGCAGCACTCCCCTACTGTATTACCTCACACTGAGCAGCACTCCCCGTACTGTATTACCTCACGCTGAGCAGCACTCCACCTACTGTATTACCTCACGCTGAGTGGCACTCCCGTACTGTATTACCTCACGCTGAGCAGCACTCCCCGTACTGTATTACCTCACGCTGAGCAGCACTCCCGTACTGTATTACCTCACGCTGAGCAGCACTCCACCTACTGTATTACCTCACGCTGAGCGGCACTCCCCGTACTGTATTACCTCACGCTGAGCGGCACTCCCGTACTGTATTACCTCACGCTGAGCGGCACTCCCCTACTGTATTACCTCACGCTGAGCGGCACTCCCCGTACTGTATTACCTCACGCTGAGCGGCACTCCCCTACTGTATTACCTCACGCTGAGCGGCACTCCCGTACTGTATTACCTCACGCTGAGCGGCACTCCACCTACTGTATTACCTCACGCTGAGCGGCACTCCCGTACTGTATTACCTCACGCTGAGCGGCACTCCCGTACTGTATTACCTCACGCTGAGCAGCACTCCACCTACTGTATTACCTCACGCTGAGCGGCACTCCCGTACTGTATTACCTCACGCTGAGCGGCACTCCACCTACTGTATTACCTCACGCTGAGCAGCACTCCCCTACTGTATTACCTCACGCTGAGCGGCACTCCCCCTACTGTATTACCTCACGCTGAGCAGCACTCCCCTACTGTATTACCTCACGCTGAGCAGCACTCCCCTACTGTATTACCTCACACTGAGCAGCACTCCCCTACTGTATTACCTCACACTGAGCAGCACTCCCGTACTGTATTACCTCACGCTGAGCGGCACTCCCCCTACTGTATTACCTCACACTGAGCAGCACTCCCCCTACTGTATTACCTCACGCTGAGCAGCACTCCCGTACTGTATTACCTCACACTGAGCAGCACTCCCCTACTGTATTACCTCACGCTACTGTATTACCTCACACTGAGCAGCACTCCCCGTACTGTATTACCTCACGCTGAGCGGCACTCCACCTACTGTATTACCTCACGCTACTGTATTACCTCACACTGAGCAGCACTCCCCGTACTGTATTACCTCACGCTGAGCGGCACTCCACCTACTGTATTACCTCACGCTACTGTATTACCTCACACTGAGCAGCACTCCCCTACTGTATTACCTCACGCTGAGCAGCACTCCCCTACTGTATTACCTCACACTGAGCAGCACTCCCCTACTGTATTACCTCACACTGAGCAGCACTCCACCTACTGTATTACCTCACACTGAGCAGCACTCCCCTACTGTATTACCTCACACTGAGCAGCACTCCCGTACTGTATTACCTCACACTGAGCAGCACTCCCCTACTGTATTACCTCACGCTGAGCAGCACTCCCCTACTGTATCACCTCACGCTGAGCAGCACTCCCCTACTGTATTACCTCACACTGAGCAGCACTCCCGTACTGTATTACCTCACGCTGAGCAGCACTCCACCTACTGTATTACCTCACACTGAGCAGCACTCCACCTACTGTATTACCTCACACTGAGCAGCACTCCCCTACTGTATTACTCACACTGAGCAGCACTCCCCGTACTGTATTACCTCACACTGAGCAGCACTCCCGTACTGTATTACCTCACGCTGAGCAGCACTCCCCTACTGTATCACCTCACGCTGCACCTCCCCTACTGTATTACCTCACGCTGAGCAGCACTCCCCTACTGTATTACCTCACGCTGAGCAGCACTCCCCTACTGTATTACCTCACACTGAGCAGCACTCCCCGTACTGTATTACCTCACACTGAGCAGCACTCCCCTACTGTATTACCTCACACTGAGCAGCACTCCCCGTACTGTATTACTCACACTGAGCAGCACTCCCCGTACTGTATTACCTCACGCTGCACCTCCCCTACTGTATTACCTCACGCTGCACCTCCCCTACTGTATTACCTCACGCTGAGCAGCACTCCCCTACTGTATTACCTCACACTGAGCAGCACTCCCCTACTGTATTACCTCACACTGAGCAGCACTCCCCGTACTGTATTACCTCACACTGAGCGGCACTCCACCTACTGTATTACCTCACGCTGCACCTCCCCTACTGTATTACCTCACGCTGAGCAGCACTCCCCTACTGTATTACCTCACACTGAGCAGCACTCCCCTACTGTATTACCTCACACTGAGCAGCACTCCCCCTACTGTATTACCTCACACTGAGCAGCACTCCACCTACTGTATTACCTCACGCTGAGCAGCACTCCCGTACTGTATTACCTCACGCTGAGCAGCACTCCCCGTACTGTATTACCTCACACTGAGCAGCACTCCCCCTACTGTATTACCTCACGCTGAGCAGCACTCCACCTACTGTATTACCTCACGCTGAGCAGCACTCCCCTACTGTATTACCTCACGCTGAGCAGCACTCCCGTACTGTATTACCTCACGCTGAGCAGCACTCCCCCTACTGTATTACCTCACGCTGAGCAGCAGCACTCCCCTACTGTATTACCTCACGCTGAGCAGCACTCCCGTACTGTATTACCTCACGCTGAGCAGCACTCCCCCTACTGTATTACCTCACACTGAGCAGCACTCCCGTACTGTATTACCTCACGCTGAGCAGCACTCCCCTACTGTATTACCTCACGCTGAGCAGCACTCCCCTACTGTATTACCTCACACTGAGCAGCACTCCCCTACTGTATTACCTCACACTGAGCAGCACTCCACCTACTGTATTACCTCACACTGAGCAGCACTCCCCTACTGTATTACCTCACACTGAGCAGCACTCCCGTACTGTATTACCTCACACTGAGCAGCACTCCCCTACTGTATTACCTCACGCTGAGCAGCACTCCCCTACTGTATCACCTCACGCTGAGCAGCACTCCCCTACTGTATTACCTCACACTGAGCAGCACTCCCGTACTGTATTACCTCACGCTGAGCAGCACTCCACCTACTGTATTACCTCACACTGAGCAGCACTCCACCTACTGTATTACCTCACACTGAGCAGCACTCCCCCTACTGTATTACCTCACACTGAGCAGCACTCCCGTACTGTATTACCTCACACTGAGCAGCACTCCCCTACTGTATTACCTCACGCTGAGCAGCACTCCCCTACTGTATCACCTCACGCTGCACCTCCCCTACTGTATTACCTCACGCTGAGCAGCACTCCCCTACTGTATTACCTCACGCTGAGCAGCACTCCCCCTACTGTATTACCTCACACTGAGCAGCACTCCCCGTACTGTATTACCTCACACTGAGCAGCACTCCCCTACTGTATTACCTCACACTGAGCAGCACTCCCGTACTGTATTACCTCACACTGAGCAGCACTCCCGTACTGTATTACCTCACGCTGCACCTCCCCTACTGTATTACCTCACGCTGCACCTCCCCTACTGTATTACCTCACGCTGAGCAGCACTCCCCTACTGTATTACCTCACACTGAGCAGCACTCCCCTACTGTATTACCTCACACTGAGCAGCACTCCCGTACTGTATTACCTCACACTGAGCGGCACTCCACCTACTGTATTACCTCACGCTGCACCTCCCCTACTGTATTACCTCACGCTGAGCAGCACTCCCCTACTGTATTACCTCACACTGAGCAGCACTCCCCTACTGTATTACCTCACACTGAGCAGCACTCCCCTACTGTATTACCTCACACTGAGCAGCACTCCACCTACTGTATTACCTCACGCTGAGCAGCACTCCCGTACTGTATTACCTCACGCTGAGCAGCAGCTGTATTACCTCACACTGAGCAGCACTCCCCTACTGTATTACCTCACGCTGAGCAGCACTCCACCTACTGTATTACCTCACGCTGAGCAGCACTCCCCTACTGTATTACCTCACGCTGAGCAGCACTCCCGTACTGTATTACCTCACGCTGAGCAGCACTCCCCTACTGTATTACCTCACGCTGAGCAGCACTCCCCTACTGTATTACCTCACGCTGAGCAGCACTCCCGTACTGTATTACCTCACGCTGAGCAGCACTCCCCTACTGTATTACCTCACACTGAGCAGCACTCCCCTACTGTATTACCTCACGCTGAGCAGCACTCCCCTACTGTATTACCTCACGCTGAGCAGCACTCCCCTACTGTATTACCTCACGCTGAGCAGCACTCCCGTACTGTATTACCTCACGCTGAGCAGCACTCCCCTACTGTATTACTCACGCTGAGCAGCACTCCCGTACTGTATTACTCACACTGAGCAGCACTCCCCGTACTGTATTACCTCACACTGAGCAGCACTCCCCGTACTGTATTACCTCACGCTGAGCAGCACTCCCCTACTGTATTACCTCACACTGAGCAGCACTCCCCTACTGTATTACCTCACACTGAGCAGCACTCCCGTACTGTATTACCTCACGCTGAGCAGCACTCCCGTACTGTATTACCTCACGCTGAGCAGCACTCCCGTACTGTATTGTATTACCTCACACTGAGCAGCACTCCACCTACTGTATTACCTCACGCTGAGCAGCACTCCCCCTACTGTATTACCTCACGCTGAGCAGCACTCCACCTACTGTATTACCTCACGCTGAGCGGCACTCCCCTACTGTATTACCTCACGCTGAGCGGCACTCCACCTACTGTATTACCTCACGCTACTGTATTACCTCACGCTGAGCAGCACTCCCCTACTGTATTACCTCACACTGAGCAGCACTCCCCTACTGTATTACCTCACGCTGAGCGGCACTCCCCCTACCTTATTATTTTGATTGCAAGAAAACGTTCTTAATTTTTTTACTGTATTACCTCACACTGCACCTCCCGTACTGTATTACCTCACACTGCACCTCCCCTACTGTATTACCTCACACTGAGCAGCACTCCCCTACTGTATTACCTCACGCTGAGCAGCACTCCCGTACTGTATTACCTCACACTGAGCAGCACTCCCGTACTGTATTACCTCACACTGAGCAGCACTCCCGTACTGTATTACCTCACGCTGAGCAGCACTCCCCTACTGTATTACCTCACACTGAGCAGCACTCCCCTACTGTATTACCTCACACTGAGCAGCACTCCCCGTACTGTATTACCTCACGCTGAGCAGCACTCCCCGTACTGTATTACCTCACGCTGAGCAGCACTCCCCGTACTGTATTGTATTACCTCACACTGAGCAGCACTCCACCTACTGTATTACCTCACGCTGAGCAGCACTCCCCTACTGTATTACCTCACGCTGAGCAGCACTCCACCTACTGTATTACCTCACGCTGAGCGGCACTCCCCTACTGTATTACCTCACGCTGAGCGGCACTCCACCTACTGTATTACCTCACGCTACTGTATTACCTCACGCTGAGCAGCACTCCCCTACTGTATTACCTCACACTGAGCAGCACTCCCCTACTGTATTACCTCACGCTGAGCGGCACTCCCCCTACCTTATTATTTTGATTGCAAGAAAACGTTCTTAATTTTTTTTACTGTATTACCTCACACTGCACCTCCCCGTACTGTATTACCTCACACTGCACCTCCCCTACTGTATTACCTCACACTGCACCTCCCCTACTGTATTACCTCACACTGAGCAGCACTCCCGTACTGTATTACCTCACACTGCACCTCCCCTACTGTATTACCTCACTCCCCTACTGTATTACCTCACACTGAGCAGCACTCCCCTACTGTCATATTTCTTTGCGTACTTTCCTTTGAAGCATCGATGCATCTTTGAAAATATCTACAAACGGAGTACGCATTCGAGAAGTGCCCTCCATGCTCCACGTTTCGCATACTTTGTTTTAGACTCGCACTTCTGACCCTCCCAGTACTCGGAGCAGTGTAGTAGGCATTTTGAGAAACACCTCACAGCCTTTGGTGTATGTATGTCTGTGTGGGTTCAAACCCCGGTCCTACTGTTTCCACTTCTTAATGCTTCCTGTCTCTATCCACTAATAAAAAGTACAAATGTAATAATATTCGTGCCATCCTTAGCATTTTCCTATCAATAATACGGCACAAATAGATTGGATGTGTATAGCACAGTTAAAATGAAATAGTAAAAGTGAGATACACACCTCATCCACCACTCGGTTCTGCCTCTAGAGCCCCCATCACTGGTGGAGAGACCTGAGAGCCAGACCCGTCCCAGGGCTGGCACTGCCCGCTCGTGTGCCAGGCTCAGGGGTGCCCCCGCCACGCATCACCTGGCTGAAGAACGGAGAGGAGGTGCACCTGAACGGCAGGATCAAGATGTACAACAGGTACTGTTACACCTGAACAACTCCGTACTGAAGATCAAATTTACACTTCACATTTTAAAATGGGATGTTCAAAGAAAAGAGAAACCCCGACCGCTGCTCTCCTGCTCATATCACTTTGTTTATTGAACGTGTCGGCCAGATAACGTTCATCGGAGGGTTTCTTTCTTTCTTTGACGATATCATCACATTATTTCCACGCACCTGCAACAAAAATTAAAATTTAGAATTAAAACAAACCCTTTTTAAATTTTTTTTTTTTTTTATTGTCCACTCAATATGAGAATGTGTCTTTGACTTCACAATAACACGATTGACATAACTTTTAATTAAAAATGTCAACGTGTCAGTCAAATGATCTCCAACAATGGTTTGTTGTAATAATAGTGAAGCTGTTCTCATCAAATCGAATGCTATTTATCAAATGCTGAATACAACAGGTGTAGTAGACCTGAATACAACGGGTGTGGTAGACCTGAATACAACGGGTGTGGTAGACCTGAATACAACGGGTGTGGTAGACCTGAATACAACGGGTGTGGTAGACCTGAATACAACAGGTGTAGTAGACCTGAATACAACAGGTGTAGTAGACCTGAATACAACAGGTGTAGTAGACCTGAATACAACAGGTGTAGTAGACCTGAATACAACAGGTGTAGTAGACCTGAATACAACAGGTGTAGTAGACCTGAATACAACAGGTGTAGTAGACCTGAATACAACAGGTGTAGTAGACCTGAATACAACAGGTGTAGTAGACCTGAATACAACAGGTGTAGTAGACCTGAATACAACAGGTGTAGTAGACCTGAATACAACAGGTGTAGTAGACCTGAATACAACAGGTGTAGTAGACCTGAATACAACAGGTGTAGTAGACCTGAATACAACAGGTGTAGTAGACCTGAATACAACAGGTGTAGTAGACCTGAATACAACAGGTGTAGTAGACCTGAATACAACAGGTGTAGTAGACCTGAATACAACAGGTGTAGTAGACCTGAATACAACAGGTGTAGTAGACCTGAATACAACGGGTGTGGTAGACCTGAATACAACGGGTGTGGTAGACCTGAACACAACGGGTGTAGGTAGACCTGAACACAACGGGTGTGGTAGACCTGAACACAACGGGTGTAGGTAGACCTGAACACAACGGGTGTAGGTAGACCTGAACACAACGGGTGTAGGTAGACCTGAACACAACGGGTGTAGGTAGACCTGAACACAACGGGTGTAGGTAGACCTGAACACAACGGGTGTAGGTAGACCTGAACACAACGGGTGTAGGTAGACCTGAACACAACGGGTGTAGGTAGACCTGAACACAACGGGTGTAGGTAGACCTGAACACAACGGGTGTAGGTAGACCTGAACACAACGGGTGTAGGTAGACCTGAACACAACGGGTGTAGGTAGACCTGAACACAACGGGTGTAGGTAGACCATACCATTAATAAAGACGATACCGAAGTTCATGACTCTGTTTCCCTCCACAGTAAACTGGTGATCACTCAGATCACAACGGAGGATGATGCCATCTACCAGTGTGTGGCGGAGAACGAACAGGGCAGCGCTCTGTCCCTGGCACGCCTCATCGTGGTGATGTCTGAGGACCGGCCCAGCGCTCCCAGGAACATCCACGCTGAAACCATCTCCTCCTCAGCCATCCTACTGGCCTGGGAGAGACCCATCTACAACGCTGACAAAGTCATCGCTTATTCTGTACACTACATGAAGGCTGAAGGTAGGAGTAAAGACAGGGTGATGGAGGAGGAGTAAAGACAGGGTGATGGAGGAGGAGTAAAGACAGGGTGATGGAGGAGGAGTAAAGACAGGGTGATTGAGGAGGAGTAAAGACAGGGTGATTGAGGAGGAGTAAAGACAGGGTGATGGAGGAGGAGTAAAGACAGGGTGATGGAGGAGGAGTAAAGACAGGGTGATGGAGGAGGAGTAAAGACAGGGTGATGGAGGAGGAGTAAAGACAGGGTGATGGAGGAGGAGTAAAGACAGGGTGATGGAGGAGGAGTAAAGACAGGGTGATGGAGGAGGAGTAAAGACAGGGTGATGGAGGAGGAGTAAAGACAGGGTGATGGAGGAGGAGTAAAGACAGGGTGATGGAGGAGGAGTAAAGACAGGGTGATGGAGGAGGAGTAAAGACAGGGTGATGGAGGAGGAGTAAAGACCGGGTGATGGAGGAGGAGTAAAGACCGGGTGATGGAGGAGGAGTAAAGACCGGGTGATGGAGGAGGAGTAGAGACGGGGTGATGGAGGAGGAGTAGAGACGGGGTGATGGAGGAGGAGTAGAGACGGGGTGATGGAGGAGGAGTAGAGACGGGGTGATGGAGGAGGAGTAGAGACGGGGTGATGGAGGAGGAGTAGAGACGGGGTGATGGAGGAGGAGTAGAGACGGGGTGATGGAGGAGGAGTAGAGACGGGGTGATGGAGGAGGAGTAGAGACGGGGTGATGGAGGAGGAGTAGAGACGGGGTGATGGAGGAGGAGTAGAGACGGGGTGATGGAGGAGGAGGAGTAGAGACGGGGTGATGGAGGAGGAGGAGTAGAGACGGGGTGATGGAGGAGGAGGAGTAGAGACGGGGTGATGGAGGAGGAGGAGTAAAGACGGGGTGATGGAGGAGGAGGAGTAAAGACGGGGTGATGGAGGAGGAGGAGTAAAGAAGGGGTGATGGAGGAGTAAAGACGGGGTGATGGAGGAGGAGGAGTAAAGACTGGGTGATGGAGGAGGAGGAGTAAAGACTGGGTGATGGAGGAGGAGGAGTAAAGACGGGGTGATGGAGGAGTAAAGACGGGGTGATGGAGGAGGGGCAGTGATGGAGGAGGTGTAGAGACGGGGTGATGGAGGAGGGGTAGAGACGGGCTGATGGAGGAGGGGTAGAGACGGGCTGATGGAGGAGGAGTGGGCAGGAAAGACGTCACAGGTTAGGACTGTTTGAGGACTGTGGGTAGGAAAGACATGTCACAGGGAACGTGACTCTGCTCTGCTCTGCATTAGTTCAATGTTGACAGAAAATCTGAGGGGCAAGAAGACTGTTAGCAGAAAGACTAGTATACCCAAACAGTAAAACCAACTTGTTTACATACCACAGGGTTTGAAGATATTCATCTCTGGTCTTTTATATCTATTTTATTCATCTATTTGTCATTAATTTCAACAGTTGAGTCCCCTTATCTCCCTTTCAAGGGATCTTTACATTTGAGGCATCTTTCTTGTGACACGTTACATTAAAACTTTTTAATTTTCTCCCCTATCCATTCCAGGACTAAACAATGAGGAATACCAGGTGGTGATTGGCAACGACACGACCAGCTACATTATAGATGACCTGGAGCCAGCCTGGAACTACTCTTTCTACATGGTGGCCTATATGCCGATGGGAGCTAGCCGTATGTCTGACCAAGTCTGTCAACACACTCTGGAGGACGGTGAGTAAGGACATACAAGCAGACTGTTGTCAAGCAGACTGTTGTCAAGCAGACTGTTGTCAAGCAGACTGTTGTCAAGCAGACTGTTGTCAAGCAGACTGTTGTCAAGTAGACTGTTGTCAAGTAGACTTTTGTCATGCCAATGAATAGAATGGAATGGAATTGAGCCGATAAGAGATTATCAACTGCTCCTTTCTGTAACTCACTTCATCACTTGATTTGACAGTGTGAATGATTGTGCGTGTTTTAAGTTTAACTACATTGCATTCGGACTGTGCAGAATCATTGATCTACAAATCATCCCAAATAACTGCTCAATATTGGGATTAAGTTTAGAGATTCTGCGCACTCGACTTGTCTCGAACTGATCCATTCAAACACGGTTGAATGTCTCCTCCAGTGCCCCTGCGTACCCCAGAGCTCAGCCTGACCAGCCACAGCCCTACAGACATCCAGGTTTTGTGGCAGCCTCTACCAACCAAATTGTCCCGTGGGCACATATGGGCCTATCGTCTGTCCTACCGTACAGCTGCAGACGCCACGGTTCTGTCTGTGGAGCTGGCCCAAAACAACACCCAGTACCTCCTGGGAGACCTTCAGCCTGATACCGTCTACCTGCTCCGGATCTCTGCAGCCACCAGGGTGGGGTGGTGTGAACCCTCCTCCTGGACCTCCCACCGCACTCCCAAAACCTCCAGCATCAAAGGTAACTAATATCACATCCTAACCCTCACCCAAAACCTCCAGCATCAAAGGTAACTAATATCACATCCTAACCCTCACCCAAAACCTCCAGCATCAAAGGTAACTAACATCACATCCTAACCCTCACCCAAAACCTCCAGCATCAAAGCTAACTAACATCACATCCAAAACCTCCAGCATCAAAGGTAACTAACATCACATCCTAACCCTCACCCAAAACCTCCAGCATCAAAGGTAACCAACATCACATCCTAACCCTCACCCTAAACCTCCAGCATCAAAGGTAACCAACATCACATCCTAACCCTCACCCTAAACCTCCAGCATCAAAGGTAACCAACATCACATCCTAACCCTCACCCTAAACCTCCAGCATCAAAGGTAACCAACATCACATCCTAACCCTCACCCAAAACCTCCAGCATCAAAGGTAACCAACATCACATCCTAACCCTCACCCTAAACCTCCAGCATCAAAGGTAACTAATATCACACCCACCCAAAACCAGCATCAAAGGTAACTAATATCACATCCTCACCCAAAACCAGCATCAAAGGTAACTAATATCACATCCTCACCCAAAACCAGCATCAAAGGTAACTAATATCACATCCTAACCCAAAACCAGCATCAAAGGTAACTAATATCACATCCTAACCCAAAACCAGCATCAAAGGTAACTAATATCACATCCTAACCCAAAACCAGCATCAAATGTAACTAATATCACATCCTAACCCTCACCCAAAACCAGCATCATACAGCATGTCAAAGTTTTCAGAAACGTGACTCCAAAATGACACAATTTAAGATTAATTTCTAATGCATTTTAACAGACTCTATTCTTCAGAGTGATTTACAGAAGCAATTAGGGGTTAAGTGCCTTGCTTAAGGGCGCATCAACAGATTTTTCTTCATCATCCTCTTCATACCTGTTCTCCTTCCTGTGTCCTTCATCATCCTCTTCATACCTGTTCTCCTTCCTGTGTCGTCCATCATCCTCTTCATACCTGTTCTCCTTCCTGTGTCCATCATCCTCTTCATACCTGTTCTCCTTCCTGTGTCCCCACAGTGCCACCTGCCCCACTGCTACAGCAACTGGAGCCTCTCAACTGCACCTCCATCTTGGTTCGATGGCAGCCATCTCCAGGCTCCGTGGTCGTCCAGGGTTACCGGCTCTGTTACCATGAGGAGGGTCAACCAGAACAGCCCTCCATCCAGCTCTAGCCTGAGGACACAGAATACACCATCAGTGGTCTGGGTAAGTGATGATTAGATATAGGTATAGATACTGTAGGTATAGTTTGGGTAGAGGCAGAGGTGGGTAGAGGCAGAGGTGGGTAGAGGCAGAGGTGGGTAGAGGCAGAGGTGGGTAGAGGCAGAGGTGGGTAGAGGCAGAGGTGGGTAGAGGCAGAGGTGGGTAGAGGCAGAGGTGGGTAGAGGCAGAGGTGGGTAGAGGCAGAGGTGGGTAGAGGCAGAGGTGGGTAGAGGCAGAGGTGGGTAGAGGCAGAGGTGGGTAGAGGCAGAGGTGGGTAGAGGCAGAGGTGGGTAGAGGCAGAGGTGGGTAGAGGCAGAGGTGGGTAGAGGCAGAGGTGGGTAGAGGCAGAGGTGGGTAGAGGCAGAGGTGGGTAGAGGCAGAGTTTTGAGTGGCTTTTTGGACATCAACAGGATATAAAGGGGAGAATCAGATATTTTTCAATATGTAGTGACATCTTTTAGTGTCCCCTTTCCATTTCTCTCGGTCTGTCCCCGATCAATATGGGCTCTCCTAAACAGACCTCCCTCGACTCCCCAGCCCCCTGTACAGTCCCAAGTTCCTCCCCCAATCCCTCTCCATCCATAGCCTGGTCCCAGATCTGTTTGTGCTTTCTTACCAACTCCTATGGTCATTATCACATTTGGTATCACAATGATCACAATGAGAAGACAACACCAACAGATCTGGGACCAGCCTAGTCCCCTCCTCAGTGGCTCTCCATCCCCTCCCCAGTGTTGTGTGAGCAGCAAAGCCTCCAAGAGATTAGAGATCAGGGCCCAGATGTTCTTCCCACCACTGTTTCCCATGGATCTCATCCCTGGCCTGAATACATTATCACTGGCTATTGTGCTATAGCTGCCGGGACGCTGGGTCAGAGCTGCCCTATGACACCCTGGACACCAACCCCCCCCACTCCACCCGTAACCCTGACTAGCACCCCCTCTACAGCTGGGCAGGGGACGTTACCACCACACCCCACAGCCCCCTGGGATTGGCCTGAGCTGAACAGACCTATGACCCCCCCCCTCCATTACACAATGGCATGCTGCCTGTGTTGTCCAAATAGTGATTGCATGCTTTCTGTGTTGTCCATGTAAATAGTGATGGCCTGCTGTCTGTTTTGTCCATGTAAATAGTGATGGCCTGCTTTCTGTGTTGTCCATGTAAATAGTGATGGCCTGCTGTCTGTTTTGTCCATGTAAATAGTGATGGCCTGCTGTCTGTGTTGTCCATGTAAATAGTGATGGCCTGCTGTCTGTTTTGTCCATGTAAATAGTGATGGCCTGCTGTCTGTGTTGTCCATGTAAATAGTGATGGCCTGCTGTCTGTTTTGTCCATGTAAATAGTGATGGCCTGCTGTCTGTGTTGTCCATGTAAATAGTGATGGCCTGCTGTCTGTGTTGTCCATGTAAATAGTGATGGCCTGCTGTCTGTGTTGTCCAAATAGTGATTGCATGCTTTCTGTGTTGTCCAAATAGTGATGGCCTGCTGTCTGTGTTGTCCATGTAAATAGTGCCCAACAGATGCAGAGGAGTCAGATAGATTTGATTGATAGTCTCTAGACTGATAGCGATCAGATAGATTTGATTGATAGTCTCTAGACTGATAGAGATCAGATAGATTTGATTGATAGTCTCTAGACTGATAGAGATCAGATAGATTTGATTGATAGTCTCTAGACCGATAGAGATCAGATTGATTTGATTGATAGTCTCTAGACCGATAGAGATCAGATTGATTTGATTGATAGTCTCTAGACCGATAGAGATTTGATTAGATCTTGATCTAGGCTTTTAATTCCAATTTCTTCTAAATCAACCGATTTATCTAGAAGGAATCGAACGTTATATGAATCGAACGTTATATGAATCGAACGTTATATGAATCGAACGTTATATGAATCGAACGTTATATGAATCACTACTTGCACACTCATCTTCTGCACATCTATTACTCCAGTGTTTAATTGCTATATTGTAATTATATTTATTGCCTTACCTCCGTTATCCTACCTCATTTGCACACATCGATATAGACTTTTTCTACTGTATTATTGACTGTATGTTTGTTTATTCTATGTGTAACTCTGTGTTGTTGTGTGTGTCGAACTGCTTTGCTTTTATCTTGGCCAAGTCGCAGTTGTAAATGAGAACTTGTTCTCAACTAGCCTACCTGGTTAAATAAAGGTGAAATAAAAAATGTGAAAATAAAAAATATAAATCAAACGTTTTAGGAATGAAACTGTCACGGCCGTGGAATGAAGAGGACCAAAGTGCAGCGTGGTGAGCGTACACATTCCTATTTATTAGGATGACGACGACAAAAACAATAAACAATACAAAAACAACCGTGAAGCTTAAGGGCTATGTGCCACAAACAAAGTCAACTTCCCACAAAGACAGGTGGGAAAAGGGCTGCCTAAGTATGGTTCCCAATCAGAGACAACAATAGACAGCTGTCCCTGATTGAGAACCATACCCGGCCAAAACATAGAAATACAAAATCATAGAAAAACAGAATGCCCACCCCACATCACACCCTGACCTAACCAAATAGAGAAATACAACGTCTCTCTAAGGTCAGGGCGTGACAGAAACGTGATAGGAATCAAACGTTATATGAATCATGATGAGTTAAGATTACATACTGGGCAACTGTCTGCATTCTATTCTTACTTGTGTCTCAGCCTTCCTCCAGGCCTAGCCTATATGTCTGCAAGTTGAAAGGTAGACAGAAGGGTGGAGGGGGCAGCCAGGTGGAGGGTAGAAGGGTGGAGGGGGCAGCCAGGTGGAGGGTAGAAGGGTGGAGGGGGCAGCCAGGTGGAGGGTAGAAGGGTGGAGGAATAGCCAGGTGGAGGGTGGAGGGATAGCCAGGTGGAGGGGATAGCCAGGTGGAGGGTAGAAGGGTGAGGGGATAGCCAGGTGGAGGGTAGAAGGGTGGAGGGGATAGCCAGGTGGAGGGTAGAAGGGTGGAGGGGATAGCCAGGTGGAGGGTAGAAGGGTGGAGGGGATAGCCAGGTGGAGGGTAGAAGGGTGGAGGGGATAGCCAGGTGGAGGGTAGAAGGGTGGAGGGGATAGCCAGGTGGAGGGTAGAAGGGTGGAGGGGATAGCCAGGTGGAGGGTAGAAGGGTGGAGGGGATAGCCAGGTGGAGGGTAGAAGGGTGGAGGGGATAGCCAGGTGGAGGGTAGAAGGGTGGAGGGGCAGCCAGGTGGAGGGTAGAAGGGTGGAGGGGCAGCCAGGAGGAGGGTAGGTAGAAGGTTGGAGGGTAGGTAGAAGGGTGGAGGGGCAGCCAGGTGGAGGGTAGGTAGAAGGGTGGAGGGGGCAGCCAGGTGGAGGGTAGGTAGAAGGGTGGAGGGGGCAGCCAGGTGGAACAGAAGTAACTGAGGAGTTGAAACAAAGGGGCCCTTCTCTCCACCCCTTTCCTCTACATCCTCTTCTCTCCATCCACTCCTCTCTTTTCTCCTCCTCTCTTTTCTCCTCTCCTCTTTTCTCCATCCACTCCTCCTTTCTCCACTCCTCTCCTCTCCATCCACTCCTCCTCTTTTCTCCTCTCTTCTTCTCTTCTCCTCTCTTCTCCTCTCCTCTCCCACAATCCTGAAGCCCAGATTCCTTCTGTGACCCCTGACCCTAGTCACCCCTCCCCCCCGGTCCCAGGGGCCCTGGATCCCAGCAGCTGAATGCTCCCCCTGGCCCCCTTGCCCCAGCCGAGCCCTGGCCCCCTGCCCCAACCGAGCCCCCCAGCCCCAACCGAGCCCCCTGGCCCCCTGCCCCAGCCGAGCCCCCTGGCCACCATTCCCCACCAGCACACAACGGACCTGGACACCACCTCCCTCCACCCCTCTCCAATGGTCAAAACCCAGAACCTAACCTTTCACACCAAGAGACCTGAAACAAATCCTTAATGCTCCCTTAAATACAGCGTTATTTACGAGGTGGTGGCCATGACGTTGGTGGGTTTCAAAGTGAAAGACGCTAAATTAAATTGCACAGGGGTGGCAGGGTAGCCTAGTGGTTAGAGTGTTGGACTAGTAACCGAAAGGTTGCAAGTTCAAATCCCCGAGCTGACGAGGTACAAATCTGTCGTTCTGCCCCTGAACTGGCAGTTAAACCACTGTTCCTAGGCCGTCATTGAAAATAAGAATTTGTTCTTAACTGACTTGCCTAGTTAAATAAAGGTTAAAAAGAAAATAATAATACATTTTTAAGCCAAAGGGTACTAACTTGTTGTAACTAATTGTAATAACTTGTTGTAATAATTTCCTACCAATAATTTTTCTGAATTGATTTGTTGCAGAATCCTACTCATGTGGTTAGCAAAGGATGGGTCAGAAAGTAAACAGAAATTCCAATCCCAATTTTCATCAATGCTTTTCAATGAGAATTTGAGTTTACTTCCTGAAATGAATTAATTGAAATGGAACTGCCCCCAGCCATGGTGGTTATATACAACTAGTTAAAATAGTTCTATATACAAAACAGTCCTAGAAAGACCTAATTTCACCTCCCCCTCTTTCAGCTGGCCTCTTCACAGCTGCTGTTTCTACTGTTTATATGGTATAGCACAGCCTAGTGGCCATGTTCTCCTCTGTAAAGAGTTGACTTTGCAGTTACAGCATGGATGAAAGTCAGCACTAGTTCATCTAGCAGAGCACGAGGACTCCATGTTTCAGTAGATCATTTTTTGGGGGATGAAGAGAGACAGTCAGCACTGTCTGTTACGGGGTTCAGTAGAAACTCCTCTGTTTCTGAAGGTCGACAGGCAGACTGTGGGTTCATTCTAAAGCTCTCTCCTCTCTGCTCTGCGACAAGATATGATAGATAGACTGGGGTCAAGGGGCACACGGAGAGCCTCTCTGTGTGAATAGGGTACACACAGCAGAAACCAAGGCGTTGACATTACCCTCCAGCGCTTAACTGTCATCCTAATCTGTTGGAGACTAGTCCTTTAACTGAAAAAGGAAACTTGAAATCAGATCTGCTTTAGCCGATATCCGCATAGAGGTCGGAGGTGAAACGGCATTAGAGCTGTCAAATCCACAAGCGGCTCCCTCCATTATACCTAAAGCGGACATTGCTATTGGCTGCACAGAGTCGCATTAAGAGAAATCCCATGCAGCCTTGTTTACAAATTGGAACACTGGACTGTGAGATGTAATCTACTCCTCCATTAGGATGATAGATGTAATCTACTCCTCCGTTAGGATGATAGATGTAATCTACTCCTCCGTTAGGATGATAGATGTAATCTACTCCTCCATTAGGATGATAGATGTAATCTACACCTCCATTAGGATGATAGATGTAATCTACTCCTCCATTAGGATGATAGATGTAATCTACTCCTCCATTAGGATGATAGATGTAATCTACACCTCCATTAGGATGATAGATGTAATCTACTCCTCCGTTAGGATGATAGATGTAATCTACTCCTCCGTTAGGATGATAGATGTAATCTACTCCTCCGTTAGGTAAACCAATAAACAGAACATTTATTTACACTTATATTATTTATTAATCTACAATTTATTGATTTCCAGACCCAAGGCGGAAGTACCAAATCAAATCAAATCAAATCAAATTTTATTTGTCACATACACATGGTTAGCAGATGTTAATGCGAGTGTAGCGAAATGCTTGTGCTTCTAGTTCCGACAATGCAGTAATAACGAGCAAGTAATCTAACTAACAATTCAAAAAAAACTACTGTCTTATACACAGTGTAAGGGGATAAAGAATATGTACATAAGGATATATGAATGAGTGATGGTACAGAGCAGCATAGGCAAGATACAGTAGATGATATGTACAGTATATACATATGAGATAAGTATGTAAACCAAGTGGCATAGTTAAAGTGGCTAGTGATACATGTATTACATAAGGATGCCAGGTGAAACTGTTGGCATTAAGCCTTGTAGGAGATGGTTACCAGGCCGACCAGACTCTCAGCACCCCAGGATGTGTATGTAAGTACACAAAGAAATCAGATCAATTCTTACTATTGATCTGTTTCAGCTTCTGTTGGCCTACATTGGCCTCTAACACATCTCCCACTACCATAAAAAAATACTAGACAGCTGAAGGTTAGATTACTCGTTGGTTATTACTGCATTGTCGGAACTAGAAGCACAAGCATTTCGCTACACTCGCATTAACATCTGCTAACCATGTGTATGTGACCAATAACATTTGATTTGATTAGATTTGAAGCAAGCACACACATTTTCTTCAGGAAATGTACCCTTTCTAGTTGTGACTAAAAAATGTGTGCGTCTGTGTGTGCGTCTTGTAGCAATCCGAGATCACCCGGTGGCCCAGCCTCCATCCCCGGACCATGTGAGTGCGGTGGTTAACAGCTCGTCGGCGGTGTACCTGCGTTGGAGCCGTCCTGCCTTCGCCTCTAGGAAGGTTGTTAGCTACACAGCTCGCTGTACACCTGTGGGCCTGATGAACGTATCAGCCATACGCTACATACAGACGTGAGTTCATGCAACAGAACTGCTCAAGTTCAAGACACTGCTCAAGTTCAAGATGTTTATACCTGTATACTGTGGTCTGTTGAGGTAGAAGAAGAATATATTACTGCTACTTTAATAGTAAGATTATTACTTTACTACTATGCTATTATCCATTGTCATTTTTCAGATCATTGGACATTTATATTACTTGTGGTAATTTAGTTTTACACTTAGTTTCTAAGAGACTGAAAATCAAGATTTGTTTTTGACACAGTTGTTGGTTTTAACCTGTCATGATTGTCCTCGTCAGTACCAATCAGAATGTGGTGATACAGGGTCTGGAACCCAACACACGCTATGAGTTAGTGGTGCGTCTCCATGCCGATCAGCTGTCCAGTCCCTGGAGTTCTGTTGTCCACCAGAGGACCCTTCCTGCAGGTGAACAAAAACCATCTTCTGATCTTTCTCTGACTATCATCTCCCCAGGGGTAACCAAGGTAACCAGAGTAACAAGGGCCCTCTATCTATAGATCATGAAGAAGTCTTTTTTGTATTAATTAGACATCAACAGTAGCTTCCTTCCCAGTCTACCCCAAGCTGAGCTCCAACCAAGGACCCCTCTGCACACAACAACACTCACCTATCAAAGTCGACCGTACTAGATGACGGACCAAGATACTTTTAAACTAAAGAGACTCAAAATGACACTTTTCTGTTCATCAGCGCCCAGTCGTCCACCTGAAGGTGTGAGGGTGTCTCTGATTGAGGACGGCACAGCCCTGGTTTCCTGGAGGGAACCAGAGGAGAACAACCTGGCAGTGACGCACTACACCATCCTGTACGCCTCACAGAGGGCCTGGCTGGCCGGACACTGGCAAATAATGCAGAGGAGGGTGAGTATGGACACTAGCAAACACTGTAGAGGGAGGGTGAGTATGGACACTAGCAAACACTGTAGAGGGAGGGTGAGTATGGACACTGGCAAACACTGTAGAGGGAGGGTGAGTATGGACACTGGCAAATACTGCAGAGGGAGTGTGAGTATGGACAGCTAGATTTTGACCTCTCATCTCTTAAACCCTTTTTGACATAGCTGAGCTGAAATGGGTTGCCCTGGTTACACATCCACCGTGGTTACTGTAACCGTGCTGGAAAAGACGATGTAAAAAGAACCGACTAAATCAACACGGAACGTTTCCTCATCCTATTCAGCACTCTAACACCAGTCCTGTCTTTCCCCCTACAGGAAGTAACACCATGGTCCTGCTGGAGCGTCTGGAGCCTGGTAACGTCTACTTGGTGAAGATATCTGCCTCCAACCTGATGGGAGACGGGCCCTTCTCTACCACTGTGGAGCTGGCCCTGGGGCCCGGGCCTAGACACAGAGGGAAGAGCCCCAGGCATTCAGACAGCGGATCCTCCTCAGACACTTCAGGTTACTATGCTTACATGGGCAGCAGGTAGCCTAGCAGTTAAGAGCGTTGGACCAGTAAACGAAAGGTTGCAGGTTCGAATCCCCCAGCCGGCAAGATGGATCAAGGCAGTTATAACCCCCAACAACAACTGCTCCCTGGGCGCCGATGACATCGATTAAGGCAGCTCCCCGCTCCTCTGTGTTTCAGAGGGGTTGGGTTAAGTCCGGAAGACACATTTCGGTTTAAATGCATTCAATTGAACAACTGACTAGGCATCCCCCTTTCCCTTGGAGTGTTGTTGGACTGGGGATATATTTGAATGTTGATAATACTGCTGTTGGAGACATAATGTTATGTTGGAGACATAATAACTGAACCAGTACAATATATGAACCAGTACAAACAAATGATAATTTTGTCTTGTCTCAATGCTAATAGGCTGGTCCTAGATCTGTTAGTGGTGTATAGCTAACAGCTGTATAGTTCCAGTAGTCTATAGTACTTTCCCAAAGTGAGATGATTTCTCCTGTGTAACAGTATGCCTGTTGCTTGTCTCCTCCAGTGTTCTCTGATGGCCAGTACCACATGGACCAGAAGTCCATGACAGGCCTCATGGTGGGGGTCTGCATCACTCTGGCTTGTATCGCCATCTGTGCCCTCATCCTCATCAACAAAGGCAGATCCAGGTACATATCTATACTAATCTTCTTCATTTATTGTAATTTTCTTCTTTTATAGTAATCTTCTTCTTCTTTTATGGTAATCATCTTTTTTTTGTTTTTTTTTTTGTATTTCACCTTTATTTAACCAGGTAGGCTAGTTGAGAACACCTTTATTTAACCAGTTAGGCTAGTTGAGAACACCTTTATTTAACCAGTTAGGCTAGTTGAGAACACCTTTATTTAACCAGGTAGGCTAGGAACACCTTTATTTAACCAGGTAGGCTAGTTGAGAACACCTTTATTTAACCAGGTAGGCTAGTTGAGAACACCTTTATTTAACCAGTTAGGCTAGTTGAGAACACCTTTATTTAACCAGGTAGGCTAGTTGAGAACACCTTTATTTAACCAGGTAGGCTAGTTGAGAACACCTTTATTTAACCAGGTAGGCTAGTTGAGAACACCTTTATTTAACCAGGTAGGCTAGTTGAGAACACCTTTATTTAACCAGGTAGGCTAGTTGAGAACACCTTTATTTAACCAGGTAGTTGAGAACACCTTTATTTAACCAGGTAGGCTGGTTGAGAACACCTTTATTTAACCAGGTAGGCTGGTTGAGAACACCTTTATTTAACCAGTTAGGCTAGTTGAGAACACCTTTATTTAACCAGTTAGGCTAGTTGAGAACACCTTTATTTAACCAGGTAGGCTAGTTGAGAACACCTTTATTTAACCAGTTAGGCTAGTTGAGAACACCTTTATTTAACCAGGTAGGCTAGTTGAGAACACCTTTATTTAACCAGGTAGGCTAGTTGAGAACACCTTTATTTAACCAGGTAGGCTAGTTGAGAACACCTTTATTTAACCAGGTAGGCTAGTTGAGAACACCTTTATTTAACCAGGTAGGCTAGTTGAGAACACCTTTATTTAACCAGGTAGGCTAGTTGAGAACACCTTTATTTAACCAGGTAGGCTAGTTGAGAACACCTTTATTTAACCAGGTAGGCTAGTTGAGAACACCTTTATTTAACCAGGTAGGCTAGTTGAGAACACCTTTATTTAACCAGGTAGGCTAGTTGAGAACACCTTTATTTAACCAGGTAGGCTAGTTGAGAACACCTTTATTTAACCAGGTAGGCTAGTTGAGAACACCTTTATTTAACCAGGTAGGCTAGTTGAGAACACCTTTATTTAACCAGGTAGGCTAGTTGAGAACACCTTTATTTAACCAGGTAGGCTAGTTGAGAACACCTTTATTTAACCAGGTAGGCTAGTTGAGAACACCTTTATTTAACCAGGTAGGCTAGTTGAGAACACCTTTATTTAACCAGGTAGGCTAGTTGAGAACACCTTTATTTAACCAGGTAGGCTAGTTGAGAACACCTTTATTTAACCAGGTAGGCTAGTTGAGAACACCTTTATTTAACCAGGTAGGCTAGTTGAGAACACCTTTATTTAACCAGGTAGGCTAGTTGAGAACACCTTTATTTAACCAGGTAGGCTAGTTGAGAACACCTTTATTTAACCAGGTAGGCTAGTTGAGAACACCTTTATTTAACCAGGTAGGCTAGTTGAGAACACCTTTATTTAACCAGGTAGGCTAGTTGAGAACACCTTTATTTAACCAGGTAGGCTAGTTGAGAACACCTTTATTTAACCAGGTAGGCTAGTTGAGAACACCTTTATTTAACCAGGTAGGCTAGTTGAGAACACCTTTATTTAACCAGGTAGGCTAGTTGAGAACACCTTTATTTAACCAGGTAGGCTAGTTGAGAACACCTTTATTTAACCAGGTAGGCTAGTTGAGAACACCTTTATTTAAACAGGTAGGCTAGTTGAGAACAAGTTCTCATTTACAACTGCGACCTGGCCAAGATAAAGCATAGCAGTGTGAACAGACAACACAGAGTTACACATGGAGTAAACAATTAACAAGTCAATAACACAGTAGGAAAAAAAAAGGGGAGTCTATATACATTGTGTGCAAAAGGCATGAGGAGGTAGGCGAATAATTACAATTTTGCAGATTAATAACACTGGAGTGATAAATGATCAGATGGTCATGTACAGGTAGAGATATTGGTGTGCAAAAGAGCAGAAAAGTAAATAAATAAAAACAGTATGGGGATGAGGTAGGTAAAAATGGGTGGGCTATTTACCGATAGACTATGTACAGCTGCAGCGATCGGTTAACTGCTCAGACAGCAGATGTTTGAAGTTGGTGAGGGAGATAAAAGTCTCCAACTTCAGCGATTTTTGCAATTCGTTCCAGTCACAGGCAGCAGAGAACTGGAATGAAAGGCGGCCAAATGAGGTGTTGGCTTTAGGGATGATCAGTGAGATACACCTGCTGGAGCGCGTGCTACGGATGGGTGTTGCCATCGTGACCAGTGAACTGAGATAAGGCGGAGCTTTACCTAGCATGGACTTGTAGATGACCTGGAGCCAGTGGGTCTGGTGACGAATATGTAGCGAGGGCCAGCCGACTAGAGCATACAAGTCGCAGTGGTGGGTGGTATAAGGTGCTTTAGTGACAAAACGGATGGCACTGTGATAAACTGCATCCAGTTTGCTGAGTAGAGTGTTGGAAGCAATTTTGTAGATGACATCGCCGAAGTCTAGGATCGGTAGGATAGTCAGTTTTACTAGGGTAAGTTTGGCGGCGTGAGTGAAGGAGGCTTTGTTGCGGAATATAAAGCCGATTCTTGATTTGATTTTCGATTGGAGATGTTTGATATGAGTCTGGAAGGAGAGTTTACAGTCTAGCCAGACACCTAGGTACTTATAGATGTCCACATATTCAAGGTCGGAACCATCCAGCAGGGTGGTGATGCTGGTCATGCGTGCGGGTGCAGGCAGAGAACGGTTGAAAAGCATGCATTTGGTTTTACTAGCGTTTAAGAGCAGTTGGAGGCCACGGAAGGAGTGTTGTATGGCATTGAAGCTCGTTTGGAGGTTAGATAGCACAGTGTCCAAGGACGGGCCGGAAGTATATAGAATGGTGTCGTCTGCGTAGAGGTGGATCAGGGAATCGCCCGCAGCAAGAGCAACATCATTGATATATACAGAGAAAAGAGTCGGCCCGAGGATTGAACCCTGTGGCACCCCCATAGAGACTGCCAGAGGACCGGACAGCATGCCCTCCGATTTGACACACTGAACTCTGTCTGCAAAGTAATTGGTGAACCAGGCAAGGCAGTCATCCGAAAAACCGAGGCTACTGAGTCTGCCGATAAGAATATGGTGATTGACAGAGTCAAACGCCTTGGAAAGGTCGATGAAGACTGCTGCACAGTACTGTCTTTTATCGATGGCGGTTATGATATCGTTTAGTACCTTGAGCGTGGCTGAGGTGCACCTGTGACCGGCTCGGAAACCCGATTGCACAGCGGAGAAGGTACGGTGGGATTCGAGATGGTCAGTGACCTGTTTGTTGACTTGGCTTTCGAAGACCTTAGATAGGCAGGGCAGGATGGAAAGAGGTCTGCAACAGTTTGGGTCCAGGGTGTCTCCCCCTTTGAAGAGGGGGATGACTGAGGCAGCTTTCCGATCCTTGGGGATCTCAGACGATATGAGAGGTTGAACAGGCTGGTCATAGGGATTGCGACAATGGAGGCGGATAGTTTCAGAAATAGAGGGTCCAGATTGTCAATCCCAGCTGATTTGTACGGGTCCAGGTTTTGCAGCTCTTTCAGAACATCTGCTATCTGGATTTGGGTAAAGGAGAAGCTGGAGAGGCTTGGGCAAGTAGCTGCGGGGGGGTGCAGAGCTGTTGGCTGAGGTTGGAGTAGCCAGGCGGAAGGCATGGCCAGCTGTTGAGAAATGCTTGTTGAAGTTTTCAATAATCATGGATTTATCGGTGGTGACCGTGTTACCTAGCCTCAGTGCAGTGGGCAGCTGGGAGGAGGTGCTCTTGTTCTCCATGGACTTCACAGTGTCCCAGAACTTTTTGGAGTTGGAGCTACAGGATGCAAACTTCTGCCTGAAGAAGCTGGCCTTACTGCGTGTATTGGTTCCTGACTTCCCTGAACAGTTGCATATCGCAGGGACTATTCGATGCTATTGCAGTCCGCCACAGGATATTTTTGTGCTGGTCGAGGGCAGTCAGGTCTGGAGTGAACCAAGGGCTTTATCTGTTCTTAGTTCTGCATTTTTTGAACGGAGCATGCTTCTCTAAAATGGTGAGGAAGTTACTTTTAAAGAATGACCAGGCATCCTCAACTGACGGGATGAGGTCAATGTCCTTCCAGGATACCCGGGCCAGGTCGATTAGAAAGGCCTGCTCACAGAAGTGTTTTAGGGAGCGTTTGACAGTGATGAGGGGTGGTCGTTTGACAGCGGCTCCGTAGTGGATACAGGCAATGAGGCAGTGATCGCTGAGATCCTGGTTGAAGACAGCAGAGGTGTATATGGAGGGCCAGTTGGTCAGGATGACGTCTATGAGGGTGCCCTTGTTTACAGATTTAAGGTTGTACCTGGTGGGTTCCTTGATGATTTGTGTGAGATTGAGGGCATCTAGCTTAGATTGTAGGACTGCCGAGGTGTTAAGCATATCCCAGTTTAGGTCACCTAACAGAACAAACTCTGAAGCTAGATGGGGGGCGATCAATTCACAAATGGTGTCCAGGGCACAGCTGGGAGCTGAGGGGGGTCGGTAGCAGGCGGCAACAGTGAGAGACTTATTTCTGGAGAGAGTAATTTTCAAAATTAGTAGTTCGAACTGTTTGGGTATGGACCTGGAAAGTATGACATTACTTTGCAGGCTCTCTCTGCAGTAAACTGCAACTCCTCCCCCTTTGGCAGTTCTATCTTGACGGAAGATGTTATAGTTGGGTATAGAAATCTCAGAATTTTTGGTGGCCTTCCTGAGCCAGGATTCAGACACGGCAAGGACATCAGGGTTAGCAGAGTGTGCTAAAGCAGTGAGTAAAACAAACTTAGGGAGGAGGCTTCTGATGTTGACATGCATGAAACCAAGGCTTTTTCGATCACAGAAGTCAACAAATGAGGGTGCCTGGGGACATGCAGGGCCTGGGTTTACCTCCACATCACCCGCGGAACAGAGGAGGAGTAGAATGAGGGTGCGGCTAAAGGCTATCAAAACTGGTCGCCTAGAGCGTTGGGAACAGAGAATAAAAGGAGCAGATTTCTGGGCATGGTAGAATATATTCAGGAATATATTCAGGGCATTCTTTTATGGTAATCATCTTCTTCTTTTATGGTAATCATCTTCTTCTTTTATGGTAATCATCTTCTTTTATGGTAATCTTCTTCTTCTTTTATGGTAATCATCTTCTTTTATGGTAATCATCTTCTTCTTTTATAGTAATCTTCTTCTTCTTTTATAATAATCTTCTTCTTCTCATATTCCATTTACTCCATCAGCCATTTTTGAAAGACCTCTCTTCAAATAGATTATTTCATATTGTCCACTAACTTCCACGCTTTACTCCAATAGGAAATCGTCCATCTGTAAGATCATGGACGTAGTGAACGGTGAGAGACTGCATGGTCCACATGCTGGTTTGGCCCTGGCCAATGACCACCAGGCTGACAACATAGAGGCCCTGATGCCTGTGATGGCACAACACTTCATTGATGCCAAGGTGAGACATGGCTCCACAGACACAGGCCATGAGTGGTATGAGAATGTATTTAAGACATCACTATGACAACCTTTATGATGCCATGATAAGGTTTTATGCTGGTTGTCAATGTCTTTTTAGCAACCAGCAACAGACCTCTCTATCTGTTTGTAATATCTCTGTTTCAGGGTGGTTCTAACCTGGTGATTAGTAGAACAGGTCCAGTCAATGGCAGCAACCGCAGTAAGAGATGGCAATTCTTCAAGAGGGAGAGACGTAATACAAATACAAGCCAGGTAAAATCTTCAGACGGGAACTTGATGCTATTAGAGAGCCTATCCTCAACATCAATACTGATCCAAAATATTTTTTTCAAAATGCAACATGCAACTGTTTCAACAATTTTACTAAGTTATAGTTCATATGAGGAAATCAGTCAATTGAAATAAATTCATTAGGCCCTAATCTATGGATTTCACATGACTGGGCATGGGTGGGCCTGGGAGGGCATAGCCAATCAGAATGAGTTTTTCCTCACAAAAGGGCTTTATTACAGACAGAAATACTCCTCAGTTTCATCAGCTGTCAAGGGTGGCTGGTCTCAGACGATCCCGCAGGATGTGGAGGTCCTGGGCTGGCGTGCTTACACTTGGTCTGCGGCTGCCAAATTCTCTAAAATGACGTTGGAGGCAGTTTATGGTAGAGAAATTAATATTAAATTCTCTGGCAACAGCTCTGGTGGACATTCCTGCAGTCAACATGCCAATTGCATGCTCTCTCAAAACTTTAGACATCTGTGGCATTGTGTTGTGTGACAAAACTGAACATGTTAAGAGTGGCCTTTTATTGTCCCCAGCACAAGGTGCACCTGTGTAATGATCATGCTGTTTATTCGGCTTCTTGATATGCCACATCTGTCAGGTGGATGGATTATCTTGGTAAAGGAGAAATGCTCAGTAACAGGGATGTAAACAAATTTGTGCACAACATTTGAGAGAAATAAGCTTGTGCGTATGGAACATTTCTGGGATCTTTTATTTCAGCTTGTGAAACATAGAACCAACACTTTGCATGTTGTGTTTATATTTTGGTTCGTATAGTTTAGAGTGGAGTGTTGTTATACAATGACAAACAAACAAATATCAAAAAAATCTCCTCCTCTCCTCTATCTCTAGGCTGAGAACAGAGTGTGTCTGTACGAGGCAGGGAAGACCGTGCTGTGTTACGAGGAAAAGGTAGACGCTCCGCCCCTCCAGCCTTCCAGCCTGCAGATCCTGTTTGGACCACTAGGGGCTTACAGCGCTCTGTGGGTAGCAGTCGGGAAGCAGCTCTGGGACCACTGAGACCAGCGAAGGAAGCCACGAGACAGGAGACTCCGGTCACGAGAGTGAGAATGAGTAACCCCGTCCACAGATACGTTCGGGACGTAATTCCAGGCATCCTTCGGGTCAGAGTTGGATGACAGCTCAACTCCAGAGGATGAAGAGTGTTTTAGAAGTGGAGGAAGAAGGAAATCCTGGTTTTAAAGTGGAATCTGAGGTGACGACACCAAGCCCAACCCTTACCATCATCACCATCGCCTCCACCGGCCTGATCATGACACTGTCCAGTGGTCGTCACGTCCCTGTTCCCTCTCGGCTGAGGAAGCTGCTTATCCTGTCCAGGCCACCGTCCAGTCAGCAGGCTCCTCCTGACGATAGACTACCCAGCCTGAATGTGACTTAGCTACAGCTGAAGCGGCCCACTTCCCCCTCCTTCTTGGCCTCCTGAAAACAGGTCTTTGGGCATGGAACATATGAGGAGTTATGAAGAGGGATCAGGAAGTTGAAGATTGAGGAGGAAACAGGGGTTTTCTTCAGGTCTAAATGAATGTTGTTGTTTTCCTGTTTCATTTTGAGCTCATTTTCAGTCTGTCTGGTTTTCATCTGTGTGTCTGTTCGGTCTTTAGGGCTGTTTTTTTTTTTTAACACAGATCAAGCCTTGTCCTGGATTGGTGACAGGTATGTTATGGTATCCTGAAAAGCATGTTGAGTGATATTCTCCATTCAAAGTGGCTTCTTTGTACAGGACCCGGCTTAATCTGTGTCCAGGGGGAAATGAGTCCTTAATGTCTGTTCTAAACCAAAGCTCACACCAAAAATGAATGTTCAAAAGAATGTAAACAAAAATGTATTGCTTTTGTGATACATTTTCTAATATGTTAATATAGATTTATTTCTTCTTCTGAAGTAGAGGGTGTAGTTGGTGACCCCTCATTGCTGATTGTCTACCTCAGTGACTCTGATTTGCATATAGTGCTACCTCATCTTAACGGTATATTGTGCAGTACTGTATATAGTACTACCTCATCTTAACAGTATATTGTGCAATATTTCCCCATAACTCAGGGAATGAAGTTGAAAACATTTAAAAGCCATTTCTTCTACCTGCATTAATATCCTGCAGGAATTATTTAGGCTTAATTTGTTTTGAAGATTTGTGAAAATTCCTTTTTTAATTATTAGTTGTTTTTTTTTACAAGGTTGGAAAAGCTTTTAAGTTTTGAATGATGAGTCTTTTCTACTATTTAAGTGCATTAGATATCATCCTTCACTATTTGAGTAAGATAAAGTAACCAAAAATAAACATTTAACTGGCATTTCCAGTGCACCCGACCTTAAAAGCTTTAAAATGGCCTTATAATGTGGAAAAGGGCTTTGCAGATGGTCGTAGATATAGTGATCAAAGAAATGGCCTTATAACGTGGAAAAGGGCTTTGCAGATGGTCGTAGATATAGCGATCCAAAGAAATGGCCTTATAACGTGGAAAAGGGCTTTGCAGATGGTCGTAGATATAGAGATCCAAAGAAATGGCCTTATAACGTGGAAAATGACTTTGCAGATGGTCGTAGATATAGAGATCCAAAGAAATGGCCTTATAACGTGGAAAAGGGCTTTGCAGATGGTCGTAGATATAGAGATCCAAAGAAATGGCCTTATAACGTGGAAAAGGGCTTTGCAGATGGTCGTAGATATAGAGATCCAAAGAAATGGCCTTATAACGTGGAAAAGGGCTTTGCAGATGGTCGTAGATATAGCGATCCAAAGAAATGGCCTTATAACGTGGAAAAGGGCTTTGCAGATGGTCGTAGATATAGCGATCCAAAGAAATGGCCTTATAACGTGGAAAAGGGCTTTGCAGATGGTCGTAGATATAGAGATCCAAAGAAATGGCCTTATAACGTGGAAAATGACTTTGCAGATGGTCGTAGATATAGAGATCCAAAGAAATGGCCTTATAACGTGGAAAAGGGCTTTGCAGATGGTCGTAGATATAGAGATCCAAAGAAATGGCCTTATAACGTGGAAAAGGGCTTTGCAGATGGTCGTAGATATAGAGATCCAAAGAAATGGCCTTATAACGTGGAAAAGGGCTTTGCAGATGGTCGTAGATATAGCGATCCAAAGAAATGGCCTTATAACGTGGAAAAGGGCTTTGCAGATGGTCGTAGATATAGAGATCCAAAGAAAGAGTTGTTCGCCTATAAGTAAACAAAACCTCAAAAGCAACAACAACAACAAATTCTACATGCAATAGGCAAACAGACTATGCCAAAATCATGCGATCCATGTACAACCGTTTCCACAGAGTTCTACACAGAACCCAAAAGGGTTCTACACAGAACCCAAAAGGGTTCTACACAGAACCCAAAAGGGTTCTACACAGAACCCAAAAGGGTTCTACCTGGAACCCCAAAGGGTTCTACCTGGAACCCCAAAAAGGGTTAACCTATGAGGACAGCCAAAGAACCCTTTTTCCTAAGAGTGTATGTCTATTCCTCTTTGAGTTGAATGCATTTCTTATTGTACATTTCAAGATGAGTTTTATATCTGGTTGAAAGCTTTAACTCTTTGTCTTTCAGACGATTGTTCTCCGTTTGCATTCTATCTAAATCACTGATACTAAACGCAGCAGTGACACAGATGTCCCACTGAGCAAAAACTGATTCAATCAATGTTGTTTCCACGTAATTTCAACAACAAAGAATGCAATGTGATAACATTGAATCAAAGTGAAAAACGGATTGGATTTGAAAAAAAAGTCATCGCTGTAAAGAGAATTTCATATTTTTTTCAGCTTTTAACTGAAGTCCAATGACATGGCAACTTTTTTTTGTTTGTTGATTTCATGTTGAATTCATGTTAGTTGACAACTAAACCAGATGTAAACCAGATGTAAACCAGATGCAAAACTAGACGTTGAACTGACGTCTGTGCCCAGTGGGGTGCTATCAGATGCCTTCTATCTAGATCATGGATGCTAAAAGCAAAGAGTCCTTCAGATGCCAAAGAGTCCTTCAGATAGATCAGATGGGAGGACTTCAGATTGATCCTTGGAAGGATGTCATTTGAAGCCAGGGTTGGGATCTGTTCCATTTCAAATGTCAATTATGGGAGTAAACTGACATTCCAATTCCAATGCCTTTTCAATGAGCAAAGTTGGCATTTAGAATTTTTGTTAACTTCCAGAATTGATTGAATTGGACTGGAATTGAGTACAACCCTGATAGTATTTGCTACTCACACAGGACCAAAGAATCCAGTCAGTGTATTAACAGTGATAGTAGGTGGATGATGGTTTTTTTTTCGGGAGATTTTTCATCCATCAACCAGATTCTAACCTGGCAACTACGATATTCGGTATTCTAACCTGGCTATTACTATATTCTATATTTCAGTGTGACAATACGACAAGGATTGTGACTATCAAATCGATAATGACTGTGTGAAGAGCAACATAATCAAGTTTTATATCTTTGAAAAGCAATTCATCTTAACCAAAGAATAATTTAAAGTCATCATTGTTTATACATTAGTATTTATTTTTTATTTTTTTATTTTTACATAACAGTATTTGCATAATGTGATATGTTTCTATGATTTTGATTCACTGGAAAGGGCATTTTATAGTCGATTCTTTGTGGTGCCAAGTTCCATTTTTTTTTTTAGAGTAGCTTGAGAGGTCAAAAAATTGTTCCGTTTAGTTGTCGATATGATTGTTGTTCAAGAGATTTCACCTTAAAGAACTTCAAAGTTTGGGACTGAAATAATGCCATGCTATTGTTTGAGGAGAGTGCACAATTTTGAACATGAAAAGTTGTTAATGAACAAATTAGGCACATTGGGGCAGTCTTGATACAACATTTTGAACAAAAAATGCAATGGTTCACTGTATCAGTCTAAAACTTTGCACATACACTGTTCCCATCTAGTGGCCAAAATCTAAATTGCACCCGGGCTGGAATAATACATTATGGCCTTTCTCTTGCATTTCAAAGATGATGGTACAAAAAAAATACAAAATAACGTTGTTTCTTTTCTTTTACCAGATCTATTGTGTTATATTCTCCTACATTCCTTTCACGTTTCCACAAACTTCAAAGTGTTTATTTTCAAATGGTGCCAAGAATATGCATATCCTTGCTTCAGGGCCTGAGCTACAGGCAGTTAGATTTGGGTATGTCATTTTAGGCAACATTTTCAAAAAGGGGAAGATCTTTAAATTAAAGCTAGAATCCTTTAGTTGCTACATCCATTTTTGGACTTGTAAATTAATAATATATGCCCATTTATTCTTGAAGAATATAATTTATAAATGACTCATGGCCTTAGTTTAACTGTCAAAGTAGCATTATGTTAAAAGTGTATATACAGTACCAGTCAATAGTTTGGACACCTACTCATTCAAGGGTTTTTCTTTCATTTGTACTATTTTCAAAAATGTTGAATAACAGTGAAGACATCAAAACTATGAAATAACACATATGGAATCCTGTAGTAACCAAAAAAGTGTTCTACAAATCTAATTAGATTTGAGATTCTTCAAACTAGCCACCCTCTGCCTTGATGACAGCTTTGCACTCTGGCATTCTCTCAACCAGCTTCATGAGGAAGCCTTTTCCAACCGTCTTGAAGGAGTTCCCACATATGCTGAGCACTTTTTGGCTGCTTTTCAAATAGCTCTTACACAGTCTGGAGGTGTGTTTTGGGTCATTGTCCTGTTGATAAACAAATGATAGTCCCACTAAGCACAAACCAGATGGCGTTTCGCTGCAGAATGCTGAGGTAGCCATGCTGGTTGAGTGTACCTTGAATTCTAAATAAAATCACTGGCAGTGTCACCAGCAAAGCCCCCCCACACCATCACACCACCTCCTCCATGCTTCACGGTAGGATACACATTCCGAGATCATCCGTTTGATCTATTCTGCGTCTCACAAAAACATGGCGGTTTGAGACAAAAATCTCCAATTTGGACTCATCAGACCAAAGGACACATTTCCACTGGTCTAATGTCCATTACTCGTGTTTCTTGGCTCAAGCAAGTATCTTTTTTTTATTGGTGTCCTTTAGTGGTTTCTTTGCAGCAATTTGACCATGAAGGCCTGATTCACGCAGTCTCCTCTGAACAGTTGATGTTGAGATGTGTCTGTTACTTGAACTCTGTGAGGTGCAATCAGAGGGTCAGTTAATTACTGATTTCTGAGGCTGGTAAGTCTAATGAACATGTCCTCTGCAGCAGAGGTAACTCTGGGTCTTCCTTTCCTGTGGCGGTCCTCATGAGAGCCAGTTTCATCATAGCGCTTGATGGTTTTTGCGACTGCACTTGAAGACACTTTCAAAGTTATGAAAATGTTCCGTATTGACTGACCTTCATGTCTTAAAGTAATAATGGACTGTCGTTTCTCTTTGCTTATTTGAGCTGTTCTTGCCATATTATGGACTTGGTCTTTTACCAAATAGGGCTGTCTTCTGTATATCACCCATACCTTGTCACAACACATCTGATTGGCTCAAACACATTAAGAAGAAAGTACATTCCACAAATGAACTTTTAACAAGGCACACCTGTTAATTGAAATGCATTCCAGGTGACTACCTCATGAAGCTGGTTGAGAGAATGCTAAGAGTGTGCAATGCAACTGGTGGCTACTTTGAAGAATCTCAAATATACAATATATTTTGATTTGTTGAACACTTTTTTGGTTACTACATGATTCCATATGTGTTATTTCATAGTTTTGACATCTTCACTATTATTCTACAATGTAGAAAACATTGAAAATAAAGGAAACACCTTGAATGAGTAGGTGTCCAAACTTTTGACAAGGACTCTATATATATATATTTCAAATAAATTTAACATAAATACTGCGTATCTAATTATGTGTTGCTCACTATAAACATACGTTTTGGGGATTACTTTGAAGAAGAAAGGGTTCAGTGGTTATATATTCCAACGGCCCCGGAGCTTCCCCCACCGTCTCGTGTTTTACCACGTTCAATCGACGTACAATCTGCTGCAACACAGAGGGGGAAAAAAGTGAGGGAGCGACTTTAGAGAGTGGTGCGCCCCCGTTCAAACATACGGCCATTGTTGTATGGGCTAGCCATATATATATATATATATATATATATATATATATATATGTGTGCTGTATCTGCACTGCAGTTTTGTTGGTGTGAAAGTTTAACCTCGCGTCAGTTTTGTAGAAAACCTGATATTTACATACTTTTTTTGTTTGTTGCCATGTCCGAGGAGATTGAAGGAAGAAGGCCCTCCAGCGATGAGGCAACCCACAAGGAAGAGCAGGTCAGATTTGAATTATTATGATGCTAGCAAGCTAGGCTAATGCTAATGCTACATAGCCAGTAGCTTGCTAGCCATGGTAATGGTCAAATATGGATGTCTAAGCAGCATTTTAATTAGCTAGCAACTTGGTTAGTGTATTTCAAATGTATCATCGCCGTGCACAATCATTATTTTAGTTATCAAGATGAGTTATAGCGCGTTAAAGTTAACTACCAACACAAGTCTTTCTCGATTTACCGCTAGTTTGCTCTGTATGTTAGCTAACCAGCTAGCTAACTATATATTGTCCATATTGTTTTGTCTACGTGCGTTCATGCTGGCCGCTAAGCTACTTTTTTTTTGTTGCCTCACTGCTGCTACGCAGAAGGCTAACGTTGTGTGCTGCTTGCTAGTAAACTAACCCCAACCATTAGATAATCAAACCAAAGGACATCCGTTTCTCTGAGAATCATAGCTAGTAGTTAAACTAGCCATGACTTGTCAACCACGAGATTGATAAAACTATATTGCTGCCTGACCTAATGTTAAATCATAACATGTCTCTCCATGCGTGTTTATACTGTGTATTGTGTGTTCTTCCGCCAACACAGGAGATTGATGATAATGTCATCACTCCAGAGAAGGCAGAGGAGGTGAAACTGAAGGCCAGGTACCCTCATCTTGGAGCCAAACCTGGGGGCTCTGACCTGCTCCGGAAACGCCTTCAGAAAGGGGTATGTATTTTTATTTTTTTTTCTTCTTCAGAGCGATTCATTGTTTAATAGTCACATGTACAGGGTTGCACGTGTGATTGCAGGGTACATTGGGCTCCCGAGAGTGGAGCAGTGGTCTAAGGATTTTTATCTCAGTGTTAGAGGTTTCACAACAGGCACCCTGGTGCGAATCCAGGCTGTCTCACAACCGACCGTGATTGGGAGTCCCATAGGGCGGCGCACAATTGGCCCAGCCTCGTCCGGGTTTGACTGGGGTTGGCCCTCATTGTAAATAAGAATTTGTTCTAAACTGACTTGCCTATTTAAACAAAAATACTCATAGGCTCTGAGCTCCAACATGCAGCATTAAATTAAAATAACTAAAATGGTAATTTAAAAAAAACTAAACAATAGAAATAGCACTGTCTGCATCATAACAACTGTAGCAGTGATGAATACATGTCCATTGGGTTGGAGGCAGAGTAAAGACTGTTGAGGGGGTGACTATAGACGGAGCAGCAGGCAGAGTAAAGACTGTTGAGGGGAGGGGGGTGACTATAGACGGAGCAGCAGGCAGAGTAAAGACTGTTGAGGGGAGGGGGTGACTATAGATGGAGCAGCAGGCAGAGTAAAGGCTGTTGAGGGGGTGACTATAGACGGAGCAGCAGGCAGAGTAAAGACTGTTGAGGGGGGGGGTGACTATAGACGGAGCAGCAGGCAGAGTAAAGACTGTTGAGGGGAGGTGGGGGTGACTATAGACGGAGCAGCAGGCAGAGTAAAGACTGTTGAGGGGAGGGGGTGACTATAGACGGAGCAGCAGGCAGAGTAAAGACTGTTGAGGGGAGGGGGTGACTATAGACGGAGCAGCAGGCAGAGTAAAGACTGTTGAGGGGTGACTATAGATGGAGCAGCAGGCAGAGTAAAGACTGTTGAGGGGAGGGGGTGACTATAGACGGAGCAGCAGGCAGAGTAAAGACTGTTGGGGAGGTGGGGGTGACTATAGACGGAGCAGCAGGCAGAGTAAAGACTGTTGAGGGGGGGTGACTATAGACGGAGCAGCAGGCAGAGTAAAGACTGTTGAGGGGGGGTGACTATAGACGGAGCAGCAGGCAGAGTAAAGACTGTTGAGGGGTGACTATAGATGGAGCAGCAGGCAGAGTAAAGGCTGTTGAGGGGAGGTGGGGGGTGACTATAGACGGAGCAGCAGGCAGAGTAAAGACTGTTGAGGGGAGGGGGTGATGACTATAGGCGGAGCAGCAGGCAGAGTAAAGACTGTTGAGGGGAGGGGGGTGATGACTATAGGCGGAGCAGCAGGCAGAGTAAAGACTGTTGAGGGAGGGGGTGACTATAGACGGAGCAGCAGGCAGAGTAAAGACTGTTGAGGGGAGGGGGGTGACTATAGATGGAGCAGCAGGCAGAGTAAAGACTGTTGAGGGGGTGACTAGACGGAGCAGCAGGCAGAGTAAAGGCTGTTGAGGGGAGGGGGGTGACTATAGACGGAGCAGCAGGCAGAGTAAAGACTGTTGAGGGGAGGGGGTGGCTATAGACGGAGCAGCAGGCAGAGTAAAGACTGTTGGGGGGGTGACTATAGACGGAGCAGCAGGCAGAGTAAAGGCTGTTGAGGGGAGGGGGTGGCTATAGACTGAGCAGCAGGCAGAGTAAAGACTGTTGAGGGGGGGGGGTGATGACTATAGGCGGAGCAGCAGGCAGAGTAAAGGCTGTTGAGGGGAGGGGGTGACTATAGACGGAGCAGCAGGCAGAGTAAAGACTGTTGAGGGGTGACTATAGACGGGCAGCAGGCAGAGTAAAGGCTGTTGAGGGGGAGGGGGTGACTATAGACGGAGCAGCAGGCAGAGTAAAGACTGTTGAGTGGAGGGGGGTGGCTATAGACGGAGCAGCAGGCAGAGTAAAGACTGTTGAGGGAGGGGGTGATGACTATAGGCGGAGCAGCAGGCAGAGTAAAGACTGTTGAGGGGAGGGGGTGACTATAGACGGAGCAGCAGGCAGAGTAAAGACTGTTGAGGGGAGGTGGGGGTGACTATAGACGGAGCAGCAGGCAGAGTAAAGACTGTTGAGGGGAGGGGGTGACTATAGACGGAGAAGCAGGCAGAGTAAAGACTGTTGAGGGGAGGGGGGTGACTATAGACGGAGCAGCAGGCAGAGTAAAGACTGTTGAGGGGTGACTATAGATGGAGCAGCAGGCAGAGTAAAGGCTGTTGAGGGGAGGTGGGGGTGACTAGACGGAGCAGCAGGCAGAGTAAAGACTGTTGAGGGGAGGGGGGTGATGACTATAGACGGAGCAGCAGGCAGAGTAAAGACTGTTGAGTGGAGGGGGTGGCTATAGACGGAGCAGCAGGCAGAGTAAAGACTGTTGAGGGAGGGGGTGACTATAGACGGAGCAGCAGGCAGAGTAAAGACTGTTGAGGGGAGGGGGTGACTATAGACGGAGCAGCAGGCAGAGTAAAGACTGTTGAGGGCAGGGGGGTGACTATAGACGGAGCAGCAGGCAGAGTAAAGACTGTTGAGGGGAGGGGGTGACTATAGACGGAGCAGCAGGCAGAGTAAAGACTGTTGAGGGGGTGACTATAGATGGAGCAGCAGGCAGAGTAAAGGCTGTTGAGGGAGGTGGGGGTGACTATAGACGGAGCAGCAGGCAGAGTAAAGACTGTTGAGGGAGGGGGTGGCTATAGACGGAGCAGCAGGCAGAGTAAAGACTGTTGAGGGAGGGGGTGATGACTATAGGCGGAGCAGCAGGCAGAGTAAAGACTGTTGAGGGAGGGGGTGACTATAGGCGGAGCAGCAGGCAGAGTAAAGACTGTTGAGGGAGGGGGGTGATGACTATAGACGGAGCAGCAGGCAGAGTAAAGACTGTTGAGGGGAGGGGGTGACTATAGACGGAGCAGCAGGCAGAGTAAAGACTGTTGAGGGGAGTTGGGGGTGACTATAGACGGAGCAGCAGGCAGAGTAAAGACTGTTGAGGGGAGGGGGGTGACTATAGACGGAGCAGCAGGCAGAGTAAAGACTGTTGAGGGGAGTTGGGGGTGACTATAGATGGAGCAGCAGGCAGAGTAAAGACTGTTGAGGGGGTGACTATAGACGGAGCAGCAGGCAGAGTAAAGGCTGTTGAGGGGGGGGGTGACTATAGACGGAGCAGCAGGCAGAGTAAAGACTGTTGAGGGGAGGGGGTGGCTATAGACGGAGCAGCAGGCAGAGTAAAGACTGTTGAGGGGGTGACTATAGACGGAGCAGCAGGCAGAGTAAAGGCTGTTGAGGGAGGGGGTGGCTATAGATGGAGCAGCAGGCAGAGTAAAGACTGTTGAGGGGGTGACTATAGACGGAGCAGCAGGCAGAGTAAAGGCTGTTGAGGGGAGGGGGGGTGACTATAGACGGAGCAGCAGGCAGAGTAAAGACTGTTGAGGGGAGGGGGGTGGCTATAGACGGAGCAGCAGGCAGAGTAAAGACTGTTGAGGGGTGACTGAGCAGCAGGCAGAGTAAAGACTGTTGAGGGGAGGGGGTGGCTATAGACGGAGCAGCAGGCAGAGTAAAGACTGTTGAGGGACTGACTATAGACGGAGCAGCAGGCAGAGTAAAGGCTGTTGAGGGAGGGGGTGACTATAGACGGAGCAGCAGGCAGAGTAAAGACTGTTGAGGGGAGGGGGTGACTATAGACGGAGCAGCAGGCAGAGTAAAGACTGTTGAGGGGAGGGGGTGACTATAGATGGAGCAGCAGGCAGAGTAAAGGCTGTTGAGGGAGGTGGGGGGTGACTATAGACGGAGCAGCAGGCAGAGTAAAGACTGTTGAGGGAGGGGGGTGGCTATAGACGGAGCAGCAGGCAGAGTAAAGACTGTTGAGGGGGGGGTGATGACTATAGGCGGAGCAGCAGGCAGAGTAAAGACTGTTGAGGGGAGGGGGTGATGACTATAGACGGAGCAGCAGGCAGAGTAAAGACTGTTGAGGGGGGGGGGTGACTATAGACGGAGCAGCAGGCAGAGTAAAGACTGTTGAGGGGGTGACTATAGACGGAGCAGCAGGCAGAGTAAAGACTGTTGAGGGGGTGACTATAGATGGAGCAGCAGGCAGAGGACTGTTGAGGGGTGACTATAGTAAAGACTGTTGAGGGGAGGGGTGACTATAGACGGAGCAGCAGGCAGAGTAAAGACTGTTGAGGGGAGGGGGGTGACTATAGACGGAGCAGCAGGCAGAGTAAAGACTGTTGAGGGGGTGACTATAGACGGAGCAGCAGGCAGAGTAAAGACTGTTGAGGGGAGGGGGGTGACTATAGACGGAGCAGCAGGCAGAGTAAAGACTGTTGAGGGGAGGGGGGTGATGACTATAGACGGAGCAGCAGGCAGAGTAAAGGCTGTTGAGGGGGGGTGACTATAGACGGAGCAGCAGGCAGAGTAAAGACTGTTGAGGGGGTGACTATAGACGGAGCAGCAGGCAGAGTAAAGACTGTTGAGGGAGGGGGTGATGACTATAGGCGGAGCAGCAGGCAGAGTAAAGACTGTTGAGGGGAGGGGGTGATGACTATAGGCGGAGCAGCAGGCAGAGTAAAGGCTGTTGAGGGGAGGGGGTGACTATAGACGGAGCAGCAGGCAGAGTAAAGACTGTTGAGGGAGGGGTGATGACTATAGACGGAGCAGCAGGCAGAGTAAAGACTGTTGAGGGGAGGGGGTGACTATAGACGGAGCAGCAGGCAGAGTAAAGACTGTTGAGGGGAGGGGGTGGCTATAGACGGAGCAGCAGGCAGAGTAAAGACTGTTGAGGAGGGGGGTGACTATAGACGGAGCAGCAGGCAGAGTAAAGACTGTTGAGGGGAGGGGGGTGACTATAGACGGAGCAGCAGGCAGAGTAAAGACTGTTGAGGGGGTGACTATAGATGGAGCAGCAGGCAGAGTAAAGACTGTTGAGGGAGGGGGTGGCTATAGACTGAGCAGCAGGCAGAGTAAAGACTGTTGAGGGGAGGGGGTGATGACTATAGGCGGAGCAGCAGGCAGAGTAAAGGCTGTTGAGGGGGGGGTGACTATAGACGGAGCAGCAGGCAGAGTAAAGACTGTTGAGGGGGTGACTATAGACGGAGCAGCAGGCAGAGTAAAGGCTGTTGAGGGAGGGGGTGACTATAGACGGAGCAGCAGGCAGAGTAAAGACTGTTGAGTGGAGGGGGGCTATAGACGGGCAGCAGGCAGAGTAAAGACTGTTGAGGGAGGGGGGTGATGACGGAGCAGCAGGCAGAGTAAAGACTGTTGAGGGGAGGGGGGGTGACTATAGACGGAGCAGCAGGCAGAGTAAAGACTGTTGAGGGGAGGGGGGGGTGACTATAGACGGAGCAGCAGGCAGAGTAAAGACTGTTGAGGGGAGGGGGGGTGACTATAGACGGAGAAGCAGGCAGAGTAAAGACTGTTGAGGGGAGGGGGTGACTATAGACGGAGCAGCAGGCAGAGTAAAGACTGTTGGGGAGGGGTGTGACTATAGATGGAGCAGCAGGCAGAGTAAAGGCTGTTGAGGGGAGGGGGGGGTGACTATAGACGGAGCAGCAGGCAGAGTAAAGACTGTTGAGGGGAGGGGGTGACTATAGACGGAGCAGCAGGCAGAGTAAAGACTGTTGAGGGGAGGGGGGTGACTATAGACGGAGCAGCAGGCAGAGTAAAGACTGTTGAGGGGGTGACTATAGACGGAGCAGCAGGCAGAGTAAAGACTGTTGAGGGAGGGGGTGACTATAGACGGAGCAGCAGGCAGAGTAAAGACTGTTGAGGGAGGGGGTGACTATAGACGGAGCAGCAGGCAGAGTAAAGACTGTTGAGGGGAGGGGGTGACTATAGACGGAGCAGCAGGCAGAGTAAAGACTGTTGAGGGAGGGGGTGGCTATAGACGGAGCAGCAGGCAGAGTAAAGACTGTTGAGGGGAGGGGGGTGATGACTATAGGCGGAGCAGCAGGCAGAGTAAAGACTGTTGAGGGGGGGGTGATGACTATAGGCGGAGCAGCAGGCAGAGTAAAGACTGTTGAGGGGAGGGGGTGATGACTATAGACGGAGCAGCAGGCAGAGTAAAGACTGTTGAGGGGAGGGGGGTGACTATAGACGGAGCAGCAGGCAGAGTAAAGACTGTTGAGGGAGTTGGGGGTGACTATAGACGGAGCAGCAGGCAGAGTAAAGACTGTTGAGGGAGGGGGGGTGACTATAGACGGAGCAGCAGGCAGAGTAAAGACTGTTGAGGGGAGTTGGGGGTGACTATAGATGGAGCAGCAGGCAGAGTAAAGACTGTTGAGGGGGTGACTATAGACGGAGCAGCAGGCAGAGTAAAGACTGTTGAGGGGGGGTGACTATAGACGGAGCAGCAGGCAGAGTAAAGACTGTTGAGGGGAGGGGGGTGGCTATAGACGGAGCAGCAGGCAGAGTAAAGACTGTTGAGGGGAGGGGGGTGACTATAGACGGAGCAGCAGGCAGAGTAAAGGCTGTTGAGGGGAGGGGGGTGGCTATAGATGGAGCAGCAGGCAGAGTAAAGACTGTTGAGGGGGGTGACTATAGACGGAGCAGCAGGCAGAGTAAAGGCTGTTGAGGGAGGGGGGTGACTATAGAGGCGGAGCAGCAGGCAGAGTAAAGACTGTTGAGGGGAGGGGGTGACTATAGACGGAGCAGCAGGCAGAGTAAAGACTGTTGAGGGGTGACTATAGACGGAGCAGCAGGCAGAGTAAAGACTGCTGAGGGGAGGGGGGTGACTATAGACGGAGCAGCAGGCAGAGTAAAGACTGTTGGGGGAGGGGGTGACTATAGACGGAGCAGCAGGCAGAGTAAAGACTGTTGAGGGGAGGGGGTGACTATAGACGGAGCAGCAGGCAGAGTAAAGACTGTTGAGGGGAGGGGGGGTGACTATAGATGGAGCAGCAGGCAGAGTAAAGACTGTTGAGGGGAGGTGGGGGTGACTATAGACGGAGCAGCAGGCAGAGTAAAGACTGTTGAGGGAGGGGGTGGCTATAGACGGAGCAGCAGGCAGAGTAAAGACTGTTGAGGGGAGGGGGGTGATGACTATAGACGGAGCAGCAGGCAGAGTAAAGACTGTTGAGGGGAGGGGGGTGATGACTATAGACGGAGCAGCAGGCAGAGTAAAGACTGTTGAGGGGAGGGGGTGACTATAGACGGGCAGCAGGCAGAGTAAAGACTGTTGAGGGGAGGGGGTGACTATAGATGGAGCAGCAGGCAGAGTAAAGACTGTTGAGGGGGGGGTGACTATAGATGGAGCAGCAGGCAGAGTAAAGACTGTTGAGGGGGGTGACTATAGACGGAGCAGCAGGCAGAGTAAAGGCTGTTGAGGGGAGGGGGGTGACTATAGACGGAGCAGCAGGCAGAGTAAAGACTGTTGAGGGGAGGGGGGTGGCTATAGACGGAGCAGCAGGCAGAGTAAAGACTGTTGAGGGGTGACTATAGACGGAGCAGCAGGCAGAGTAAAGACTGTTGAGGGGGGGGAGGTGGCTATAGACGGAGCAGCAGGCAGAGTAAAGACTGTTGAGGGAGGGGTGATGACTATAGGCGGAGCAGCAGGCAGAGTAAAGGCTGTTGAGGGGGGGGTGACTATAGACGGAGCAGCAGGCAGAGTAAAGACTGTTGAGGGGGTGACTATAGACGGAGCAGCAGGCAGAGTAAAGACTGTTGAGGGGAGGGGTGATGACTATAGGCGGAGCAGCAGGCAGAGTAAAGACTGTTGGAGGAGGGGGTGATGACTATAGGCGGAGCAGCAGGCAGAGTAAAGGCTGTTGAGGGAGGGGGGTGACTATAGACGGAGCAGCAGGCAGAGTAAAGACTGTTGAGGAGGGGGTGATGACTATAGACGGAGCAGCAGGCAGAGTAAAGGCTGTTGAGGGAGGGGGTGACTATAGACGGAGCAGCAGGCAGAGTAAAGACTGATGAGGGGAGGG